>NW_012156561.1:0-1087 GCF_000151545.1 Saprolegnia parasitica CBS 223.65
GATGAGAGACAGGCGCTGCAAGGTCGAGGCGTACGCGAGGCGACCCGCATCGCCCGTCAAATGGACGACTGCATGGAGCGACTGGAGCGCCGCTGGCCACGCCGCCCGACTCGTCAAGACGCTATGCCCAAGGACGTGGTCGCAAAGGCGAAGCGAGTGAAGACTATTGCATCCGTTGAGGGCCCGCACAACCTCGCCATATAGCGTTGGCGCCAAGGACACTCTCGTAAGGTGCAATTCACGCACAGGACGGGTCTGCAACCATGCGAGGAGACGATCGACGCGGGACGGGTTCCAATACATAACGTCGCGGCCCATGGTGATCTCAAGCGAAGTAATCTTGGTGGCAACGATCGTGTCAAGGACGGCGTCGAGTCCGTCAGTACTGCCGCCCCACGACAGGTGGAGTTCGCGCAAATGAGGTACGTGGGGCAGTGCACTGGCCAGCCTCGCAGTATCGAGCGAGGACCATCGACCTCCCAAGCGCAAATCCCAAACCGACACATGTAGGCTTGAGATGGCGCCGTGCCATAGGTCGAGTGCTGCGTCGAGCGCCTGCGGCGTGCCGATCTGGACGAGCTCGACCCGCGTCGTCAGGCACAGAGGCAGCGCCAGCGACAAGTCGTAGACGCGCACCACTGGGTAGAGCGAAATGCACTCGTGCAGCGCTTTTTAGCGCGGGTGCGTCTCGCATCGACGCGGTCGTGCCAAGCGTCGGCCACACGTCGCTGGCTGGGTGCAGTGCTAGCAGGCGCCGCACGCCGACGAGGGCTGGCGAGAGGAGGCTCAAGGGCAGCGCATTGAGCAGCGCTGTCATCGTTGCCTGGTCGGCCACGCTGGACGCGATGAGCTCGAGGAGCTCCAGCGAGAGTCGGTCGGCCATCGGCGGCAAAACAAAGTGCCATCTCGGTTGCGGTTGGGTTGTAATCGAAGTTCGAAGATTTGCGCGGAGCCAATCAGCGACGACGAAAGTTGCAAGATCGCAACAAAGCCATCTCGACTCGACGGCAACTGTCCCGTCCGTACCAGCGCAACGCATCGAGTCATGGAATTGTTGGAGGCAATTGACACTACAACAATGACATTC
>NW_012156561.1:20440-24417 GCF_000151545.1 Saprolegnia parasitica CBS 223.65
GCTTGTCCGTCGTCGAGCGAGAAGGGTCCGAACCCAAAGCACGCGTTGGATTCCTGCTCGTGCTCTTCTCGTCGCAGAGGAGTCGCTGCAAGAGCAGGTCGTTTTCGTGGCGACGCTCCCCAGCATGCGTTTGCGTCAACGCACCTACAGTATTGTCCATCAATAAATATACATTCTACGTACACTGCTACAATAGTACCTAGCACTGGAACACAACCTTCTTTCCAAGCTCTTAAAAGTCGAGGTCTGCGGACGAGCCCGTGCGATGGCTACAGAAACTAGGCCAGCGCCCTCTTTTGGTCCAAATAAGACGATCCGATCTTATCTGGTCTATCAAGACTTGTCTGCTAGTTCATCGCGAGCACGGCTGAACGCCGGGTGTCTCATGTCATCGTACACTATTCAGACGCACTAAGAAACGAGGGTTAGGCTCGATTCGTACACTGATCCCTGCACCTGGATATGGCCCTTGATATTGCACTTGATATTGCACCTTTAAAATCTGAGCGCACATGCATCCGTGGCAATCCATCGCGCATCCCTCCAACACGTTGGCGAGATCTTGTTGTTGTTTTCATTTGTATGTAGAATAGTGTACACACATCAATTCTATATGTCTCTTGCATGCACGCGCTAAAGACGCCGGCAGCGCGTCGCGACGCTGTCGTTGTCGGCGCTTAAAGGGACGCACATCGAGCCGTCGTAGCACGCGCCGCGGTGGCACCTCGACCCTTCAAAGCCCGAGAGATCGCTGGGCACGGCGCAGATCTTCTCGGTGCATATCGCCGGCCACGCACAGAGGATGCCGGGGGCGTCGCAGGCCGACCCGCGCTCGACGTACGTCGAGCAGAGGCCGCGCGACGGTGCGCTCTCGTGGTAGCATAGACTGCCGTCATTGCACTTGCCATCAATGCAGGGTAGCCCGAGCGAGCCATCGGTCGCGGTCGGGCGCAGCGCGGTCACGGCCATGAGGAGGAGCCCGATCGTCGTCGTCCGGATCATGATGCAAATCAAAAATAAAGATTTCGACGGCGTAACTCCTGGAGGGCTATTTCGAATCGTCGTTGGCCCTCAACTGCTTTAGTAGCCACTCGCTCGCAACGACTTGCAGCCATATATTGAAACAACGTTTTCTGCGCATGGACCCTTCGGCCGAAGGGTGCATCCAGCGATATCTGCACACACATTTACTGTACTACACTACAACACTAGAGCGCCTACAGGGAATCGTCAAGCCGGAATGGCTTCTGCACGGAAGGGTGGCCTGAGTTACACGAAACGATGCCATATATATTGCATAGATATATCTTCGAAACCCTTTCTCGATTGAAAGATATCCGGATAGAAACGTCCCGTACAAAACGCACCAATCCCGGTCATGCCTATCCGGATCGCCCGTCCAACCGCAGCTTCAACCGCTGGCACGAATGTTCGCGTGTCGTGTCGTGGCTACTGAGTCCCTCGCTACAGTATCAAGCGATGTGATAGCGCTGGACGACGACGACAGAGTCTTGCTTGCATTCAGATATCGAGGCATTGGGACATTG
Organism: Saprolegnia parasitica CBS 223.65; assembly: GCF_000151545.1. Classification (NCBI taxonomy): domain Eukaryota; phylum Oomycota; class Saprolegniomycetes; order Saprolegniales; family Saprolegniaceae; genus Saprolegnia; species Saprolegnia parasitica. The sequence goes on from NW_012156561.1 coordinate 21,988, forward strand.
CGCCTGAGCTCCCCCCGCTTGGTGCCACGTTGTCGAACGACACGGACGATGGAAGCGACCACAGGCACGGAGTTTGTTATCCATGGACACTACCGCGTTCTTGGAACTCCTTAACAAGCATGGGGGCGGCCATTAGAGCGCTAATCGACTAGAACGATGTTGTTTCGCTACTACACGCCATGGACGGTCGATGGTCGACGCCGGCCAGCTCTGTCGGCACCTGCAGAAAGCTCGATAGCTCGTGCATCAGCGCATTAGTGTCATCGTTGGCTTGCGGTCCTAGCATCGTCAGCGCGCTGAGGACCGCATGGGCAAGGTGCACAAATGCAGACACGAGCTCGGCACGCGTCGCCAAGCGCAACGCCAGACACGGCAGTGGCTCGACTGGAAACTGAAACTGGACGAGCAAAAGGAGGTAGTACTCGGTCGCGCTCTTGGATCCGAGCAGTGACGGCAACCACGCGTCCAACGCCGTCTGAAAAGCCATGCAGTCGCGGTATCGGGTCGTGAGCGTCCAGACACACTTGGTGGCGTGCAGCTCGACAGCGTAGACGGTGCGAAAGGTGTGGCCGCGGACACAGTACGTCACGGTTGACGCTGCTGACGAGGACGTGGGTACGAGCACGAAGCTTGTCATCGTTTGGCAAATACAATACTGCGGGTGGCCGGGATCGATACATGTACTACGAGTCCATGAATCCAGGGGGCCATCCCACTGTCGTCGCCATCCTCTCGGGTCCGAAACCGCATCAGCCGTTCCCAACGCGTTGATCGCTTGCGTGGGCATCGTTGCTATTCTGCGGATGGTACAAAGCTAAAAGGTGGGGATGGGCTGCAGTGCAACGCGTTTCTTCGCGAGTCGAGTACGAATCAGTGAATACTAATACTATATAACTAGACGTGAAAGTAGTCACGTTCGCCAGTTTTTGGTGAAGTGTCGACGAGTTGACGACCAGAAAACATAGTTTTGTGTAGCAACACAAATCACGGTGGCGACCGAAGGATGCAGCAGCTAGGCATAAAATCATTGGTGGGGGGCTGGGTGGGGGGCTTCTGCAAAGAATCCAGTGCCATGGCAACCTCGAAACAGTCAAGACCACCAAGGATGATTACTCCCTTGATACCACCCAAGACTGCAAACCTGATGTGTTTGAAAGAATCCAAACGCAAACTATCTTTCCTGCAAATTCAATCCTGTAGAGTATCCTTGCGTCGCGCCGTCCTAGAGATCCGATGGCGTCCACAACAACGGACTTGGTGGTTGCTGCGATATCATCGCCGTTATTATCACAACGTTTAGTACTTGAAGACTCACTTTTATCCAATCAGCGATACCACGACCATGCCAACGATCCCGCAAACTCGTCTCTGCTCGCGTCCGTGGGCGATTCGAATCACAGGTCCGAGGCTGGCAGCCGCCCCGACGGCTTGACGAGGATACCTGCGAGTTTGGCTCGGACGCTGGCGCCACTTACGAGCGTCGCGCCTTCGTTCTCGAGCCGCTCCAGCGGGATGCTGGTGCACTCGGCCAATATCGCATTGGTCGACGCCATCGTTCTCTCCGGGTCGCACGATTTGATGACGTGTCGCAGCGTGTCCAAGCTCAGCATGCCCTTGCTGTCGGGTCCGGCTTGCTTCTCAGCCACGTGCACCGCCGTCTACACGAACATTTACAACTTTAAAATGAAAATGAGAGAGGGTCGAAGGCCGTACCAGGAGCGATTTTTTCAAGTGTACAATTTCGTCCAGATGTTGGTGTCGAAGGCACTCGCAAAACGACGAGAGGTTGCCATGGCGGTCGGGCTCGAGCAACGCTGCGTACGGGATGTAGAGGACGCCCTACGCAGAAACCATCACAATGCAAGTCGCCACCACCTCGAGAGGACCTTGGCTTCGAAAAGCAGCGCTTTGCAAAGCGCTGCAATCGCTGCTTCCGTTTTCCACGGGAAAAGGATGCGCAGTTCTCGCATCGCGCCGCCCACCGAGACGAGGCTAGTCAGGACACGCTCGTAATCAAGCACTTTTACCAAACTGTTGTGTCGTGACATCAAGACACCTACCCCTTGCGTTTGTTGGCGACGACGTTTTCGGATTCGTTCTTTTCGAGCGTCGTGTACGCTTCGTGCACGATGTAGACAACTAGGATGGACAACATGTCCTTAGAGTATTTGAAAACTGAAGGAAAAATACCTTGAAGCTGGTCCAAGCGCGTGGCCTCGGGCACCTCGCCGTGCAGCGTCATTTCAAACACACGGCACTCGCAACCATAGTTGTACTGCTTGAGTGCTGCACAAATGTTGTATGCGCCTATTGTGGAATGTATCAATGTATCAATGTGTCGACACAACGCATGGACCACTGTACTTTCAACCGCGTCGGCGCGGTGCGGAAATTTCTTGGCCAAATATGCGGCGAAAAACTGCCGCAGCG
>NW_012156561.1:24517-30854 GCF_000151545.1 Saprolegnia parasitica CBS 223.65
GACCGTCGAATTGCAGGTACTCGGGCACGGACGCATCAAAGCCATGCCCGATGAAGAACTCGCCGCTGTCTGTCACGGTCGGTGATTGCTCGTCGGGCTCGTCACTGTGCGTTTGCGTCACAAACACGGACGATGTGATGGTTGTTGCTGCTGGCGGCACCGATGGTGTGCGCACGAGGTGGGTGGACAACCCTACCCCTCGTGTCAACCCTAGCCCCACATTGGCCAGGTACCGGCGACGAAGGCATCGACGGTCGTGGGGGCGCCCGGGGCAAAGATATCTGCAGTGGAAAGCCCCTGCGCGGACATGCCGGCGAGAATTCGGTGCAGGACGTCCGAATCGGCAGGTGGGACGGGGTGCGCCACCTACCAACCGCTATCGTTTTACTCCATTTTGCAGTCGAATACCTGTTTTTCCAACGTCATTTTGGCGTGGAGAACCTCTTGAAGCTCGCGCGTCAAGTGGTTGATTGTCGCCTTGTCGGCATTGGCGTCAATGCCACCGGCACGCTCTTCCAGCGTCAAGATCGAGCTCCGGAGCTCGTGGATTTCTTCTTGCGCGCGCGTGTACTTGGTCGTCACTCCTTGGAGCACGCCGTGGAGTTCGCTCAACTGGAGAAATGTGGACATTATTGTCATGTTCGCGAGGTCGACTACCTGCGAGTCGTGCTGTTTTTGGCGCTCATCCTGGCGCTTCATCGAGTGCAAGAGCATCTGGTTGGTGGCCATGACGTCAGCGACACGCTTGACCTGCTCCTGCAGATCGCTTAAAAGCTTGGTGCGGCCATCTTCGAGGCTCGCATTGGCGGCCGCATACGACTAGCATCCGGTTACAAATGCGCAACTATGGACGCGAGTGTGTACGGTCAGCATGGCTTGGGTCGACTTGAGTTGCTTCTTGAGGGCCTTGACTAATAGATCGATACCGTGTAGTTTCCATCTTCTTGTTTGCACAAAAGTGTCTACCTTTCATCTTGTTGATGAGGTTGCGCTCGCTAATCACATGCTGGGCTTCTTGTTCCATCGTGCGGATCGTGGCTTCGTACTGCGGAATTTTGCTCACCTAATCTTTTCATATATCCAATGGAAACACACGAACCTTAGTCGGTCTACCTTGAGCGTGTAAATGTCCAAAAGAGCTTCGTACTCGGCCTTGATGCGTAGCAAAAGCGGCTGGTACGTCTTAAAGTCTTCAATCAAGAGGAGAAAGCACTCTCGAAACACTTGCAAGCGCGCCAAGTGCATCTGTGCGCGGCCTTCGTCGTCAACCTCGCGGTCGCCGTGCTCGGTCGCGCCCACAATACTCAGCTCGGCAGCCAAGAAGGCTTCGAGTTGTTGTAGAAGCAGAGGTTTCGCAGGAGTTCTCTCGGGTCGCATGCCCTTGCGATTGTTGCTGCCAAGCACGTCCTAGAAACATGGTCCCATCTGAGAAATAAGAAAGTGATTTAACGTACCTCTTCCTTCCGAACGCGCGCGCCGAGGGGCCAGCACTCGATGTTTGGCGCTGCGCAGTCGCCCCGTGCAAAATCGGCGGCCGTCAAAAGACCCATGTCCCGGTAGCTACTACGCGTCGTCTTGTGAGACTCTATGGTGTCGTACTCGAAGGGCTGTACTTGCGGTGGTCGGGCCGCGCCTTCTCGTGGGGCTTTAAAAAGTACAGGGGCTGCTGGATGAGACTCGCGCGCTTGGACGGTGTGCGGGGCTTGTGGCTTTTGGGCGGCGTCGGCATGACCGGGTGCAGAACGCCACTTTCAATCGGCGGCAGCGACGAGCTTGGTGCATCGCTGGAAGCTGCCGTCGATCGTTTGTACTTGGAGAGGATGTCGGCAATGTCCATGTATCGGTGCCACCAACGCGGCGCGGTGTTTGTAGCTGAAACGCTTTGGCTTTTTTAAACTATGAGTGTTTTTATGAACATGTATATCTCAGTAGGAACAAATTGGTTGCGGAGGCTCCGAGCTCCACACGGCAAGCGTAGCTACGAGGATAAACTGCAACCCGTCTCTCTACAAGAACCTAGACCTTGAGAACACTAAGAGAAAGAGCCGTGACGAGGACGAACGACGCCGAGGCCGGGGGAAAGACGCACAAATAGGTCGTGCGGTGAGGACCTACAACCTAACTCTAGAGATTGTGCAATATTCATATGGCGTATTGGACAAGAACATGACGTTCGTTCAGCACCGACATTTCTCGTCGCTCGCTCTCGACTTTTATGCTCTGCGTTCTAGCTTGGCGCCGACAAAGCGACGCCTCGATGAGCCCCGCACCGCCGCGTGCAGGCACGGCCCGGTGCGCGAGCGAGTGGAGTAGAAGGAGACTCGTTGTCTCTCTACAAAGGCATGAAAACACAAAATAGCACATACTACATTCGTGTCAAAACAAACTGGCTACGTGAAGAACTCTTCCACGATGCGATTATACGCGTATACGAGGTAGTAGATATTTAGAACAGCGAGAAAAGCAATCGGAACCAAGTCTTCCCATCGGTACTAATACAAGGTAGGTACTCAGTATAATAGCATCCTTGTGGATAGGTTGGCCGCGTACTCGGACACGTAAAGTGCTGTGTGGCACGACTACGGCGGCGGGATCGGCTTGATCGTCCTCCTTTGTACGCTCTGTATCGGTCGTCACTAGACTCGCAAACCCAGTCAGCTGTGAGTCAAGAGCGGCTTTTAAAAGGCGTATCGCGACGTACTGGTAATTGGCCGCTGGAATGCGCACTGAGGTGCTCCATGGTATCCGGAAATCCGGATGCGAGTGTGCAGCACGCTGGCGCGCTGCCACGCACCTTGGAGTCAGGCGCACACCGTGCCCTCTTGCAATTCGTTGCCAAGTACTAGCGTTCAAGACTAGAGTACTAGAGTAGGGCACTGTACGCTGTGGAATCATTGGCACCCTCATACTATTTAGTTGGACGTCTCCACATCCACGACGAGTTCTGTTCGCGTTGGAGTTGCGATCGTTTGTTGAGCGGATTGTACGTAGGAGGTACTACCATGTAGATTTGATGATTAGATTTTTCTGATGCAAGCAATGATTTCGACGAACACCAAAACAATGCAAAACGTTCTTCTCGACAATGAATCGTTGTGACAATTTCCGCGTGAACCGTGTGAATGACGTGGCACGCTCTGAAGCGTTTATTGAACCGCTCCCAACTTCAACTCGCGAGCTGGTCGCGCACGAGACTCAAAATGGTCCAGGAGAAAATCACCGCCGCTCGAAAAAAGAGAGGTATGCGTGCACTCTGTGTAAACTCTCTGCCGCATCCTTCACGCCCATCGAATGGCTTCGAGTTACTTGACCACATCAGATGGGCCGCGTGCATAGATAGCGTCCTCGCAATCCTCGGCGTGACAGGATGTGTGGACGAGCCTCAAAGTACGAGTGGCCGTCGCAAAGGTCGCCGCAAAGGTCCTCATAAAAGCTGCACGCGGTGGGCGTGGGATGCATTCTGGGCATTGCTCACGCGTGCACGACCACGACCATGGAGCCTTTCGGTGTGTGTGGACCGTCTGTATGTACGACACGACGTCTCCATAGCACTTGGCCCTCGGGCAGCGAAACAGAGATATCTTCCGGTTCAAGCAGGGTACTCCTGGGGTCAATTCCCACTGAAAAATGGAAAAAAACACCTCACCCAACCTTCGCACTGCCTCGATTGTTGCCAGTTCGAATCGTATCCTCGCCTACTTTGAAAGCTTTTCTTGGACCTTCCGATGCATCTGATTTTCATTGTGCAGTAGTAGATTTTTTGTGCCAGGCCATCCCAAGGCAGCAACATGATTCGGGCCTCGGACCAAGAGCCAAATCCACATCCACCGTCGGCGCCTCTGCCAATCACGACGGCCCGTTTGCCGGTCCTGCTGACGCGCCCACCATCATGTTTTCGTCGACGAGTCTAATATCGCAAGCAGCTCTGGCGCAGACTCCAACAAGATCATTCGCATCGTCCGGTGCCAACGCCAACTTCTATATTGAAAAAGCCGATCGCGAAACGTTCTGTCCCTTCTGCGTCGCTTCAACGGCCTGGCCAACCGCCGCTTCGACTCCGCAGCAGCAGCAGTCTTGACGCTCGGCCCAGTATCTTTGCCGCACCCATCATCCCACCCTCGATCGGACCGACCACTTCACGCAACACCAACACACAGAGCACGATGACGGACGGCCTGCCTTCGACGCTCGAAGCCATCGACGTGCGTGCCAACGTCGCCGCCAAGGCTGGCAACGTCTACGCCCAGTACACGGTCGTCATCACGTGCCCGTTCACGCAGGCGCGCTGGTCGTGCCGCAAGCGCTACTCGGCCTTTTGGCAGCTGCGCGAGACCTTCCGCGTCATCCACGCCCACGCGCCGGCCTCGCCGCTAGCGCCGCTGCTCCACGCGCTCCTGGCGACGCCGTTTCCGTCCAAGCACCTCACGCCGACGCGCGCCCGCGTCATGGGCGAGCGCGCCATGTTGTTTCAGAACTTCCTCCTGCAGCTGCTCCACCTGCGCAACGCGTGCTGGGTCAACCTCGCGGCGTCGCCGTCGCTGGCGCTGCCCGCCGCGCGCTACGTGGCCTTGATCGCCGACTTTTTGGGCATCTACGACGTGCCGATGCTCGAGATCCGGCCGACGACACGTGCCATCCTCGACGAGGCGTGTGCGATCTGCCTCGACTACATGCACGCGACCGACCTCGTCGACGGCCGCCACGTGGTCCAGCTACCCTGCCGCCACGTCTACCACCAGCGCTGCGTCGGCCAGTGGCTGCGCACGAAGCGAACGTGCCCCCTCTGCCGCGACCCGACGACCCAGATCACGGGCCTTCTCTTGGCATGAAGCAGCAATATATCTAGCAATCCTGGATACAAGAATGTCTTTTTTGGTGTCGACGGTGTCGAGGGCGGTGCGTCGGAGGAGGTGTGATGAGGCTGCGTTTAGCTCGCACCGACTACATAAATATAGTGCATCGACGCCGCCAGTCGCCCGGAGAACTGGCCGCTGGCTCGTCATGTTCCACCGCTTTGGTCGCTCCAAGTATGTGCAAACTTGGCTGCCTCTCGGTCGACGAGTCGGTCTTGTCGAGCATGGACTTGATACATCGGCGCTGGTGCCAGAATCGTTGGGCATGGCCTGGCGTCCGCGCCCGTCTTTCCTACGCTTCGACAGCACCGGACAGGTGCTTTGACCCTCCCGAGGATGCTCGTCGTATTCTCCACAGCTACCGGGATTACCCTCATCGGTAGCTCGCATTATTGACGCGCCCTTCTCCAAAAGGAACAGGCGAAGGTGCGCATGACGAGGCGGCCCTGCCTCGATGGCGGCGTGTCCAGCCACCTGCGCAGTCTGGAGCCAAGCAAGCACGTCGCTACGACACTGCGAGCTCGCCACAAGAACGCCTCGCAGTGGGAGATACGTCCGTCTCTGCCTCTGCTCGTCGTCTGCACGAGGTCGACGCACGCGATGGTGAGACGACGGCTTTCATTGATCGCAAGCATAGTATCTACATGCAGTTTACGCACGGGTAAAGTGGCCGTCCGTGTTGCCAATGACGTTGGCCTTCTCGACCTTGAGCGCATGTTCCATGCGGTCGACCGACGCGACAATGACCTGCGCGTTCTTCAAGGCAGCCGCGACCGACGCCACGAGGAAGCCGGCCGGAACCTCGGACATGGCGACCTTGTCGTTCGACGTCAACTTGAGCCTACATGGGAGCGTCCATGTCAACGCAAATGCATTCGGTCAAGGAGGCACGTACGAAGACGCCAACTCTTGGGCCTTCTTGAGGATATCGCCGTGCGTGAGGAGCGTGCCACGCGTCGGCTGCTGGCCGTTGTTGCCTACGCAAGTCGTGTGAGCCGCTGGAAGCGTCACCATGAACGCGTACTCGAGTACGGGATGACGGCGGCCGTCGATGCGTCGACCTGGCTGCGGCGGCCCGCAACGACGTGGCGCTCAAGCGCGTTGACAAGGATGTGCTGGAACTGCAAGACACCGTCGGTCGGGTCGATCGAGGTCGTGATGAGCGTGTGCAGCGGGCTCTTGCGGTCCTGCTGCTCGTAGACCTTGAGCGCGACCGACGCGTGGTCGCGGCGCTCAATCTTGTTCTCATACATGAGCGCGGCCGCCTTCGAGTCCTTGAGCACATACGCGAGCTCGTCGGCGGTCGCAATCGAACGGTCGATCGACGCGACCGTCAAGCCGACCTTGGCCGCCGCAAACTGCGCGAGCACGTGCTCGAGGTTGTTGGGCAGCCAGAGCGCGATCGTGTCGCCGTGCTTGAGCTGCAGGTCGATGAAGCCGCTCGCGAGCTCGTCGACGTACTTGTTGAGCTCGACATAACTCAT
>NW_012156561.1:31060-35111 GCF_000151545.1 Saprolegnia parasitica CBS 223.65
GCTAATCCAAAGTCAACGCAACTTCCGGTCGCAATTGATATTCAGTTTGAGAGGTTGCTGGGTTTTGTGGTGCATGATGCGACTTGCGGTGGTATCCGGATGTCTATCCGGACAGCTCAATGGCGCCCATTCATTGGCTGTTTTTCGACCAATCGCGTGCATGTTTGCGCCACACGACGACGCGACGTTGAGGGCAAGTGCAAGAACGACCGTCTCGCGGTCTAGCGAAGACAAGTACTCCATTGTCGACGACGAGCAGCAAGGACCTAGATGCAAGGATACGCATTGAAGCCGTTAAAATATCTCCCGAGCAGAGGAGAGCAGCAGAGGTTGTGTACGTAGCCAGGCGTCATCCCAATCTTGAAACCACGAGGAGAACTCAACCGCAGTCCCGGTAGAACTCTCAGTCGGTCGGACATGTGCTACTGGCAATTTAGTTCTTTAGCATCTGACTGACATTGAACTACCCGATGTAAGCGGGTGGGCAGACGCTACTGTTGGATCGAAGCCGTTGTCCGCTTCATTGCCTTCACGGTTTAGGTCGTGGCGCCAGCGATGTATCGCACTGGAGAAGTCCAAGCCAACGAGATGGCGTGTGAGCAAAGGGCCTGCTTCGCACAACGGCGCGTACTGCTCCGTGCAACGACAGTCCTGTCGCAAGGTGTGGCCGCTGTCAGTGTCCGACACCATGTCCAGTCCATGTGCCCAATGGTGCCAGCGATGAAAACGCTATTTGATTCGAACGACATGATGCAAATGTGCCTAGCGCGCGGGCAATTCCACGAACGAGCCCTGTCGTCGAAGTGAGAACGACCTTAATAGATAGATAGATAGATAGATAGATAGATAGATAGATAGATAGATAGATAGATAGATAGATAGATAGATAGATAGATAGATAGATAGATAGATAGATAGATAGATATGACGTCAGGTGCGAACGAACGTGTATGGTCAAAAGTGCCTCCCACAATATACTAGTAATGTACATGTGCCATGGATGGACTTGTCTTGGACTGTTGATAACCGAGATGCGGCGTCAAGGGCAATCGAATCGTTGTGTGTTCGCTTTGTTTCGCTACGTTCCCATCGACAAGGCGCGTGGCGTCGCCCGACGCAAGCTAAACACCCCGCTAGAACCGCCTTGTAGTACTTGAACCTTGTAGTACTTAAACGTTTCGCGACAATTGTAGCGCAACGCGCTGCGATTCCGCACCATGCGCGAGAGCTTTTAGAGACGAGCTCGTTGTCGAAGGGAGTCAAATGACGCAGCACTGCTTTTGGAGGTGGACTTGCGACTCCAAGCGTGTTGCGACGTCGCGGCACGGACGGGGCTTCGTGGAGACGAGGCGCATGTCGGAACGAGGTGATCGCGAAGCCAGGCGCAGGGCGCTCATCATGCGGAAGAGACACAATGCTTGGGTATGCAGCAGCAAATGTTGAAGGTGCAACGTGGTCAAGAACGCGGCGCAAATGGCAGCCGCTTCGGGCGCCTCGGGACGGAAGACTCGGTCGTTGACGCCATCGCACAGCGTTCACCGTTCGTACAACATGCAGTACACCATCCAACCAAAATCGAAGTTGCAGAAGGTTCCATTAAGGTCTCGAACCAGGGGCTACCGCGGCGCGGCTTGGCTTCGAGCCATCCACACTGGAGATGCCATGGGAATGCTGTCACGAGCTCATCGCGGGAGCTCTCAAACCCACTATCACCTCCATCCAACCTCGACAAGGCATGAATGGGACTCGACCGGGTTTGCATTCAGCGAAACGACGTTGGCTGCCAACGTGGTTCGCTTCTTTGGCGGAGCGGTTTGTAGCCGCGATGTGTACGATGACGTGCTAGCGAATACAGCGCACTGGTTCGATCAATCCCGCGCGATCCATCCGACAGACTCGGACGCCCCACTCCGAGTCTAACTGGCTGCCTAGGACAACTGCGCTATGGGAGCGGGTACTCTGCGCAATGGCACACTAGGGCTACGACGATGGCTCGCTGTTCTAGAAAGTGTCGACGACCAGTAGCTGTACATCGTCCCACCTATCTTGCCCGACACTCGAACGGCGACGGGCGTCCATACCGCGCACGCAAGACGACGCAGCTGCCTCGGCCATGCCAAACCATTGCAATGCTCAAACAATGGCGGTGACAGAAAAGAAAATCGCCACAATGACAGGCTGGAGGGGCGAGGGCCAACGGACTGGCGACCGGTCCCCACACCAGCCACGTCGCTCGACGGCCATTCATCCAGCCGGTTGGTGGTCTCTGCCACAAGAACGCGCGTGAGTGGCCGTCGACCGCACGCTCGGTTCAAGAAACCAGCCTTTTTCATCGACATTTGCTGCGACATGGCATGTCCCGCCAAAAGCAGCCAATCCGATCGCGTCGTTGCCGTGGGTCGTCAAAATCCACAGAAATCAAGCGGCCCCGTGTCGCACAACGTTCGCCCTGTCTCCCGCCCCGCGTTCTCCATGGAGCATCTCATTCTTTGTTTGGTTTGGTTCTGCACAGCCGTCTCTTTTCCTCTTCTTCGACGACTAGTATAAGCATGCAAAAGTCACCGTCGTGCGAAGAGCTTCCGTTCCTGGCGATGGCCAAGTCCCTCGCCTCCTCGCTGCCGTCGCCGTCGCCGTCACCGACGCACCTGCACGCGTCCATGGGCATCCCGGTCGTCGACGTGGAGGTCTCGATCGGGTCGGGGCAGACCTTCTTCGGGTACTATGTGCAGTACGACATGGGCCTCACCTGCCCTGTCACGCACCGCGCTTGGCGCGTCGCCAAGCGCTACTCGGAGATGCTCGCCTTCCGGTCGACGACGCTGGCCCACATGCGCACTGCGATGGCCAGCGTGTCGTCCCGGCACTTGGAGGAAGCGCTGAATATGCCGTTCCCGAAAAAGCACATGGACGCGGAAAAGCCGCATGTAATTGCGGCGCGCATCAAGGGATTTGAAGCCTTTGTCGGCCACCTCTTGGCGCTCTACACGGACGTCCGGGCGTCGGGTGCCACCGCCATGGAGGAGGCGCTCGCCACGTTTCTCGCCGTGCCCGAGGACGTGCGGCGCGTGGTTTTTGAGCCCGCGCCAACGTCGCTTGTGTGCGACGACGATTGCACGATCTGCCTCGATGCGTTCGAGCACGAGGACTTGGAGGTGGCGGGGGCGATCTTGAAGCTGCCCTGTGGCCACTGCTTTCACCGCGACTGCCTCCACGACTGGTGCAACCGCGCAATGACATGCCCTGTCTGCCGCGGCCCGATCACGCAGATCACGGCCTTGTACGGGCCCCACAGCGACTAGAAGCGTGGCTGTCTTCGTCTATTTAACATTATTTTAACGACAATTTTGCGTCCAACCATGCGCCTTGTCTCGGTGGAGATATATATTCGATGGCATGGTCGCAGTAGCAACCGCCGTACGAGGTGGCTCGAACGAAGGCGCTTGGGACACCGATCGTTGCCACTAATCCCCACACTACGCTGTCAAACGTTTTTTCATGGAGATAGGCGAAGGTCTTTCTGCATTGCGCTCACAGCCAGGAGCTGCTGAGTTGAGTCATATCAATCGATCAATCTATCTATCTATCGATCGATCAGCATTCGCTCAAAACTAACCAAGCACCTAAAACACACATCCTTAGCTTTCGTATCCAGTGTGCTGGATCGGTGAGGACCAAAGAACGTCCGTACTGATATATGGATAGCACATCGCCAGACGCGTCCTGTGTGGTTTTGTTGCGCCTGCTGTCGCCGATGCGAAGAGATGTCCTGGACGAGGTGGACCCAATCTTGATTGATGGAGCGAGCCCGTCGATTTCACGTTGATAGCTCCACCAAGTAAGCGCCCACTCATGACGACTACACCCGCATGAATCGATTGCCATCAAGTTGTGTTGGTCAACCATAAACACTCTGAAGCTTGACACTACTGAACAGCGCATGTGAGCGACGCTACAAGGCGATGATGCAAGCACAATCGTCGATGGTAGCGATTACGCTAGTCAGCATGTCCACAGAATGGCGCGGTTGTGTGGGCTTGGCGTGGTCCATCTC
>NW_012156561.1:35211-42912 GCF_000151545.1 Saprolegnia parasitica CBS 223.65
ATATCGATGTCCAGACCTTGCAGCCCATTCTCAAAATCTTACCAGCCAGCATCATGACCACGATTGCAGCGCCGTCGCCGTCGATCGCGTTCGCGCCGCTGCTGGCCGCGCCGCCGGCCTCGCCCGACACACGCGTCCGGACGTCCATTGGCACCAAGGCCGCGGGCTACGCCGGCAAGTATGTCCAGTACCACGTGATGCTCGTCTGCCCCGTCACGCGCCGCCGCTGGAGCGTCACGAAACGCTACTCGGCCATGCTCGCCTTCCGCAATGCGCTGCAGAAGCTCTATGCGTCGTATGCGCGCAGCGACGACCCGCTCGTCCAGCAGCTCGCCAGTCTTCTCGAGACGCCCTTTCCGCCAAAGCGGCTCGACCCGGAGGCCGGCTGGGTCATTGACGAGCGCTGCGTCGCGTTCCGCACCTTTTGCGACAAGGTCCTCGACACAAAGGCGCATCTCTTCCAGCTCGCGTCCGCGCTGCCGCCGGTCTGGGCCACGTACATTGCGCTCGTGCAGACGTTCCTGGAAGTGCCCCAAGCGATGCTCTCGATGGCTTTTCAGTCGCGCAGTAGTTTACCCAGCGAGACCGAGTGCAGCATCTGCCTCGTGCCATTTTCCCGCGACGACTTTCATTTGCCTGGCGTCGTCGTCGAAACGCAGTGCACGCATGTGTTTCATCAAGGCTGCATCGCCGAGTGGATCGAGACGGCCGCGACGTGCCCCATCTGCCGCCACCACATCGAGTCGATCGTTGGTCTCTTCTTGCCGTCCTCTGCCACGTCCGTGTCGGTCTAGCACCCGCGCATGCAACATGTACTATAATATTTGTCTTGCTAATTATTTGATGTTTCTCTGTAAATTGACTCCAAACTTTGGGCGTGCTCCAGGTAACGCTGACCTTGGCACGACATCAGCACAGAGCTGCGAAGAGGAGAAAACTTCTTGAGGGCACAAGGGAATGGATTATTATCGTTTTGATTCCCTTGGAGCACACGCATCAGACTATGCTGCCAATACTACCCTACCCCCGTCCCCAACGCGGATGAGACCACACAAAAGCTACTGTTGCGCCAAGTCTGAGCTGTGATGCAGCGACGCGGATGGCACCAAGCAGTGCCTCAACCATCGTGTCGAACCCATGGTGTGGGCTGTGCTTCCTGCATCCCTGCTCGCGGTCATCACTGCTCGCGGTCATCACTGCTCGCGGTCAAAAAGGCAGTGTACGAGTCCAGCCTGCACCCCTTGCGGCGACTATTAGTTGGCAAGCGGTTTTGAGCCTCAACCAGTAGCTCGCGATCGCAGCTAGCGTCATAGCCACCGCACAAACCGAGTCCTCGGACCACCTTGGACGAGGGAGAAGGCTGGTGCGTGCACTCCGGCGCCGCGGAGAAAAGGGCCGTGACGCAACCATCTCAATGCAAATTTGAAAATAATGCGCGATCGATCACAACGGCGAGGTCCACCAAGATCAGAACGAAAAGAATGACCTTGGGCTCGCAACTGCAACAATCGTGTGGGTGTGTATCTGCTACGCATCTGATCGCAGTCTGGAACGTGGCCAAATCCAGTCGAGCTCACTTGGGTTTCACTGCGCCTCCACCTTGTGTAAAGAAAGCTCTTGCGTACTGTTTACATCGTTGTTTGCTCAACAGCGCGCTGTGTTCCGAGGTCGAGGATTCTGCACGCTGAAATCTCGGAGGAATGGACTCCTGCTTGGCTGACCAGCCTCGGCAGCCTCGGCAGGGATACGTACACGGTACAAGTATGTATTCCATGTCATTGGAGCTTGCCGCGTTGAGGCAGTTGGGGCGTTCAGTTACAGTACTACGCTGTACCGTGCAGATCAGATGCGGCGATTCGATCGCCCAGCTGCACAATGTCGTGCATAGCTGCGCGTCTCGTGTGTTGCTCGGACGCCCCGGATCTCCTCCCGCAACAAGTATAGTACGCAATTTATAGTCAGCTTACGTGAGTCCGAGGCATTTAGCAACGGCTCCACGATGTCGATGATCATGTTTGCCAGCCATCCATCGTCGTTCCTCCCGTGGAAGCTTCCCGCGTCTTTCTATCCGTCGTCGGCAGCCCGCGCGCTTCTTTTTGTCTGCGCTGCTGTTGTTGTTGTACGTGTACCTACGCTAGCTGCGATCGAAAGTCAAACTCTCCCAATGCGTTTGCTTCCTTTTCGCAGCCAAGTCGACAAGATCCGACTTGCCAACGTGTCGCCATGCCCCTTGCTGGCGCGCAGTATGGCCTCGAATCTCCGAATTTGGCATCGAGAAGTGCAAGTGTAGGTGGACGTCACCGTACCGCAAGTAGCCACCGATCGCCGAGCCCGTGCCGTCCCAAAGAACCGCGTGATGCGGCGCGCGCCAAACCCGAGATTCAACTGGCCCGTCGCTGGTGGCGGCAGTGGCCTTTTAAGCCGCAGCGCGTCGGGCCCACCCAACGAGCGGCGCCAATCGCCCATCCACCTCCACTGGCGTGTGCTGGAGGCAATTGCGCGCTCGTTCGCAGCGCTCAGAAGCTGGTTCGAGCGCCAGATGCAACGCCCGACGACGATCGAATCTCGAACTTATTGCGGTACAAGCCCGCACATTGCACTTGATTTCCCCCATGTGTCATGTGCTCTTTCACATACCACACGTGCAAATCGTATTTTTCACACGATTGAATCTCCACCTACCAACGTCCTTACACCACATACGAGCTCACTGGAC
Source organism: Saprolegnia parasitica CBS 223.65 (assembly GCF_000151545.1). NCBI lineage: Eukaryota > Oomycota > Saprolegniomycetes > Saprolegniales > Saprolegniaceae > Saprolegnia > Saprolegnia parasitica. Next base: position 37,928 of record NW_012156561.1, read on the forward strand.
ATCGTATTCGTCTTGCTGTATCTGCGTGCTTGCGTGGAAGGTCCTCACACGACGCCTCGACGCTGGACACGTGCGTTGTACGAATATCACACGCGTGTATTCTACGTGCGAAATAATAGACACCACACATGCGTGTAAAACCTAAAAACCACTGTGCGAAAAGGTGCGAAAACCAAGCAGAGGTGGCACTGTTGGCAGTCATCCTCCTGCGACACGGAAGGGTCGTTCGCACATTCAACGCCGGTACAATGTAGTCGCCGCGAGCCCCGCGGCGCCATGCGTTGCGCACTATAGGCCCCACGACGCCTCCGCACGCCACGCCGGTATCGACACCGTTGCCCGTCCCGCCTGTCTGCGCCCTTGGCCATCGCCATCGCAATCTTCTGCAAAAGACGCTGTCTCACGGTCGGGCGAACCCACGTTTTTCGCTCGAATCTCGAAACCTCTCGAGTCCGGGTACAAAGCCGGACCAGTGGCGTCACTGCAATGCCACAGCCAGCTGGCCTCACTTTTCAACTCGCTTCCGAAAACCCAACACCAATCAAGAACGATCATGGCGCTCCGAAGCAGCTTGAGCAAGGTCGACGTGCGCGCGCTCTCGCCGATGGCCTCGTTCGACGAGGACCAAGCGCCCTTCTCACCCAAGATGGAGGACGACGTCGTGGTCTCGACGACGAATGTCGCGACCGAGGCCGGGTACCTCGCCAAGCACACTTCGTACACAGTGCGCCTTCGCTGCCCCGTCACCAAGCGCGACTGGACGTTGTCGACGCGCTACTCGGCCGTGCTTGCCTTCCGCACATCGCTGGCTTCGCTCTTCGCCGCGTACAACCAAACGCACCCCAAGCTCAAGGACCGTCTCGCCCGCGAGCTCCTTTTGCAGCTGGCGTGGCTGCTCGACACGCCGTTCCCGCCCAAGCGCCTCGACTCGGAGGCGTCGTGGGTCGTCGCCGAGCGCACTAAGGCATTCCGTGTCTTCTTCTGTCGCCTCGTCGACTCGAAGATCCACCTCATCGACTTGGCGCACGATGCCAGCAGCCTGCCCGCGCTCTGGATCCAGCTCGTTACCGTTGTCCAATCGTTCATGGCCGCACCGCCCATGCTCTCGGTGAGCTACCAAAAGGTACCGGCCATTGTCCGCTGCCCGGACCATGTCGACTGCAGCATCTGCCTCGCGCCGTTCAGCGAAGCCGACCTCTCGGTGCCTGGCGTCGTCGTCAAGACACGCTGCAGCCATGTGTTTCATCAAGGCTGCCTCGCCAAGTGGATGCAGTCGCAACCGTCGTGCCCCATTTGCCGTGACCACGTCGATGCGATGGTCGGCCTCTACATGTAGAAGGCACACCCACGGTAACTTATTTTACTATTTATGAATGTTTTTTCAATAATTTCGTGTCATTTGTTAAATTTTGAAGTGCGCATCGCCACTAGACGACGACCAGATCCAATGCGACGCACCAGATCTGACACGTCATTGGATTTCGAGGGTCGACAGAGCGCCCAGTACGAGGCAAAGACGTGTAGGGTGTTGTTCTCGCCGCTTCAAGCGCGACCCTACCCCTTGTTGCCGTCAGCACCGACCGTCTAAGCTTAGTAAAGTGGCACGATGGCCCTCGCTGATCAGATCTTGTATTAGGACCACGCAGTTGACACGAGACCAGGCGCTGAATCTGGTCTCACTACGTAAATTCAGCACACCCCGACAGGACACAAATCCGACCGTCAAGCGCGTCCTGTCCTGCTAGTACAGCGAAATGCAAAACGACAGCGATATTTATGGTTACTCAACTTCAAGGGAATAAGGCTAGAGTTATTATACCCTTGCTCAACTCGGTCACAAAGGCTTGTCGACGTTCTCTACCAAGCTTCCAAGACCCAACGTGACGATTCTGTGAAAAAGAGTCCTACGGGTCTTATGTAGTTTGAGTGTAGTTTGTCCGTACATCATTTTAGCGCATCCAGTGTGGTCAAAGACGCTGACGCTGTTATGGCATTTTGCTCCCGTAGACAGGTGCGATACTCTGGTATTGACCATTGGGTATTGACAGTGTTTCCGCTGCGACACCCTGCAAAACTTTTGTTATATCCGAGTCGCCGCCGTTTGTAGACCTTTGCTGACGATGCGTCAATGGACAGAGGACTTGCGAAGACAACTGCATGAACCAGGGTAGGACCATGGGTAGGACAAGCATCGAAGAATCATTTTAACAACCCGGCATCGGGTAGTTGCGTGTTTTTAGAATAAAAAGTGCACCTCCAGAGCCAGCAAGGTGAGTCACGGGCGCAATTGGCAAATTGGCTCCGAAGGTCACACACACATCCGAGCATGGATCTCAACGGCCTCGAGCATGTCCGCGTCGAAGCGTACGTCGAGAAAGGCGTCGTCATGTACCGCATCGCGCTCATCTGCCCCGTCCTGGGCCAGTGGTGGGTCATCTTAGCGCGCTACTCCAAGATCCGCGCCTTCTACGACCGCCTCTGCAGCATGCACCTCACATTGCATTGGGAGAAGCACGCGTTCGTCGAGGCGCTCTCGACAGTCGTGCCCTCTGCTTGGTTCCCGCCGCGCCGCCTCTCGTCGTCCTCGCTCAGAGTCCAAAACGAGCGCATCCATGGCTTCCGGGCCTTCTTCGTTAACTTGCTCAACGCCAAGTTGCACCTCGCGTCGCGCCGGCAGTCGCACACAGTCGTGCGGGACCTTGTCATCCTCGTGCAGACGTTTTTGCGCACGCCGTATACCGAGGCCGCGGACGCACCGCCATTGACGCCGATTGGCACCGCGCCCGAGATGGACGACGAGATTCCGGTGGGCGTGCCGCTCACGGAAGCGCCGGCCGTGTCCGCGCTCTTCAACAACGACTGCACGATCTGCCTCGTCGCCTTTACACACGACGAGTTCCAGACCGCGGGCCACATCGTCAAGACGTCTTGTGACCATCTCTTCCATGCGTCGTGCATTGACAGCTGGATTGGCCTTGCGAAGACGACGTGCCCGCTCTGTCGAGACAACATTGCCCACATCACGGGCTTGTACAATGATTAATAATAAACGCGTATTAAAACGTATTACAACGTCGCATTAAAAACATGGCGTGTCGTATTCTACTTGAAAAGCGCTGGTATCATGTGCGTGGTCTCGCACGCTCCCTCTTGTCGCGCTTCGAGGTCGTGAATCCCGACCTCGTGCAAACAGGATGAGGATCCGAGATTGGAGTTGCGTTTGTTTAGACGTAAAAAAGACGCAGCGTTAAAAGCGGTCATGCGTTGAGCCAATCGACGACCACCATCTATGTAGTATACATTTCGCAAGTCATTGTACTGTCAGCGAAGAGGCACGCATTCCTATTGTATCGGCGCACGATATCGGCACCAATAACACGAACAATCAGTCTTGACGCGTAGGTACATTTAGAGAGCCGTGTGCCAGTCGTCGTCCATGGAAATGGTGGTGATGAGCGGCACGGAAGTTTATACGCGATCTGATTGGCCAAAAAGACCCCTCCGTAGCGTCTTTTTACAGCGTGATTATCAGAGATTGCGCCGGAAAACCGCATTTGTGACAGGCATGGCGCCAGCTGGTGCTAGTCGACACGCGCACTAATACCATAGCAAGGAGCATGTCGTCGATGCAGGCGAGCAGCAGCAACGAGCAGGAGCATCTCGAGCTCGTCTCGCCTCTCCAAATCGCCATCACGCCGCGTCTCAACACTCGAAGAAGCTACGATGTGCACACAGAGTATGTCATCACACTGCTCTGCCCATTGCACAAGGTGTGGTGGGACGTCACGCTCCGCCACTCCAAGCTCATTGCGCTGCGCACCGACCTCGTCACGCACGCCAATGCACTCAGAGCCGACCCCGAGTACGTGCGACTGTTGCTGCCCGTGCTACGCATCGATCTACCAAAGACGCTGTTTACATCGACGAGCCACAAGCGGGCCCAGAAGCGCGTTCGCCTCTACCAAGATTTCTTCTTTGCGCTCTTACACACGCGTATTCATCTCATGGACCCCCACCGATCGGCCATCTCGGAGGTTCGCGCGCTCGTCCAGACCGTGCGCAAGGTCGTCGTGCTGCCGTCGCTCGGCATCGTGTTGCCGCTCGAGCGGACACGGCGCGAGCCCACGGCTCCAGTCGCGACCATGAACGAAATCTTGCCTGAGAACGGCCCTGCGCCGTCAGCACCCGAGGCACCAGGCGCCGAGTTTGCGTCGGCCCCCGACTTGAACCAGCTACCGCCGCTTCCCGAAGCAACCGGTGCGCCAAAGACACTCGAAGACGAGACCGCTGACTACCCGAATTGTGCACGAGCGAACCTTGTCCCGGTGGCGGCAGCACCGCGACAGCTTAGTGAGGACGACACAATGATCTGCGTGCTCGCAGTGCCGCTGACCACTGCACCGGACGACTCGGTAACCAACGCCGCGTGTCCCATCTGCCTTGTGCCCTTTGGCGCGAGCGAGCTTTGCCAAGCCGGCGTCATCGTCGTGACGTCCTGCAAACATCTCTTCCACGCGGGCTGCATCGGCCATTGGATCGACCAAGCAACGTCGTGTCCGCTGTGCCGCGTTACGATCGACTATGTGACTGGTCTGTGCAGCGAGAATTTGGCCTAGCGCACGCTCGCCCATGCATTAAAACGTGAGCTGTATCCCTCGTTCGCTCGACCCTAGTCGCTTCCTTTTGCAATGGTCAGCGAGCGACACGTTGACATGCGTCTAGCGCTCCATGCGCTCGTTGTCTTTGGACCCGGCAGTCCGCAGCCACATCAATGGCATGGACATCATCCACCGTCATCTGGATCATTCGGATCAAAGGGTTAGGGTGGGGCTAGGGGTAGTACTACGTACGTCCCTATATACCGGATCGCGCCGTACATGGGCCTCAGCTTTGGCATCTACTCGACGCTCGCCGACCTCTCGACGACGCATCCGGTATCTTTTCACGTAACCTTGGTTTTTACACAGAGTTTGCGAACGTAGAAA
>NW_012156561.1:43604-48967 GCF_000151545.1 Saprolegnia parasitica CBS 223.65
TAGGTGTTTGAATCGACAACAACGAAAGTGTCCATCATGTTGAGTGCGATCGTTGGCGGCACGTGACGCTGCCTAAGGTGATCGGTATCTCGTACACGAGGGGTGCAACGAGGACATTGCTGTTGAAGCCGTTGAATCGAACGAGACCGGGGAAGCATGCCGGGGAAGAGTGCTCTTCAACGGTAGGTTGCGTGCCGTTATCCACAGTATACATAGGAGACGTGTCACGTCTAAACGAACAATTCATTTGCAAACGTGGCGTCGTTTTGCTGGCTGACGCACCTTTGTTAATGTCACTTTGTTGCTGGAGCTTGACTGCTGGAGAGGGCAGTACCCTAAGTTACGTGGTGTACCGGTACCAGCATCCCAGGGGATGAAGTCCGCGTGTCGAGCCTCAATCCGGCCAACCCATTGGCTATATATCAATCCATTTTGATCAATGAAACGCCGTTTCATTCATTGGTCCAAGCCAATCATACCGCACCAAGTGTGTCCTGTTAAGTGCGAAAGCCTTGTGAAGTGCTGTCACAGCGGTACCACTATCGCACTTGACTGAAATTCACGCAACTTTCCGATTAGGTGCGAGCCTGAAAGCGCGCGAAAACTGCAGCAAGCACCGTCGTGGCAACTACCGGTAACCTAGGCTTCGCATTCAAAAGTGCCTACGAGCTCACCCCGCACGGGACCGGTTATATGCAACGATGAAGCATGCAGGATGATAGATTAGGATCGATGGGTCGAACGAACGTGCTAGGCTGCTACCGGCAAATCCAGCTCGCGTCGAACCTCGAGCTTCTTGACGCGCTTTGGTTTGGGCTCCTTGGGCTTTTCTGTAGCGTCGAAGGTGCGCTTCGCGCTCCCTAAACCTGTGGCGCCATCTAGCGCGACGCCCATGGCCTGCGCTCGCACGTTGTTAATACGCTCGGCAGCGGACCCTGGGCTGAGGTTGCACCACTGCGTCGTACTCGAGGCATGCGTCCGCTGCTCTCGCGTCGCCGCGCGTGACAGCACAAGCGCTTTGAGGTACGCCTTCAAGTCGGCGCAGGACTCGCACATGGCCGTGTTGTTGCTGCGCTGCTAAGCGTACTTGTATCGCGTGCACTTGACGTGGCGCAGACGATCGCACGAGTCGCGCAAAGCCTTGTCCGACTTGGAGAGGTGCAAGAAGCGCTGCACGTCGTCAAGGCCGACGTCGGTCATGACGAGCCCGGGGCACGCGAAATAGATCTTGCCTTTGTGGGCAATACCGCCGTCGTCAAAGGGGATCATGTTGACGTCGACCTCCATGGCGAGCATTTTGAGCTCTTGCAGCAGCGTAATTCGGCGCCGGTTGCCTTCAAGGCTGTTCAGGGCGGGCGGTGCGGCTTGAAGGGCATTCAAAACGTACTTGACTTGTTCGGTGATGCACACCTGTCGTCGAGCGATGGGATCCACGTCGCCCATCATGTTCGATGCGGTGGCCGAGCTCAACGATCTCGCCTTCCACTTCTTGAGCGTGCGCTTGTAGTTGTGTGCGGCCTGCTCGCACGCGTCGCATCGCGCCTTCGAGGTACCCAAGGCCAGCGTGATGGCGCATGTCACCGGCCGCACGCTGTTGTGTGCATAGGCGTAGCTCTCGTGAAAGCGCAGCTCTAGTGCGCCTTTTGGCAGCCCTAGGCACAACGGCAGTGGCTTCGGCGGCCATGGCTTCGGTGGCCTTGGCGTCGGCAACCTTGGCTTTTGCAGCCTTGGCTTCGGTGGCCTTGGCTTCGGCGGCCTTGGCTTCGGCGGCCTTGGCTTCGGCAGCCTTGGCCTTCGCCCGCTTGTCGTAACACCGCTTGCACACTCCACCCGCGCGCAGCGCCTTGGGTCCACGCACGCGCGCCACTGCATTGCAGGTGCTGCATCGTGGCGATTGCTTGCCCATCGTGGCTCACTCCTTGCCGTCGTTTCTTGTATCCGCAATCTTCGATCGGGTTCAATCCGACAATAAAAATTGAGACGGATATGATAATATGGCCGACTTTGGACCATGCTCGAAGGTGCTCGTGTGGTACCCAAGACAACCACGACAGAAAATTTCTCCCAGCGATACACTCGCCTTGATCTAATGCATTTGCTGTCGAAAGCTAATCCGTCGGCAGCCACCGGCACGTCACCAACTCGATGCCTCCAGATGCTCACTCAAAATCTTGCTTAGCAGGCAATGTCGCTTTGAATAACTCTTCGACCACTGCTTATAAAAAAGATTGTGTCTAGCATCCCGTAGAGACGAGCATTGCGCGTCGAATGGTACCATTTGTGCACGGCAGCGATGCTGTCTGCGTCTGCTAGCACCATGGAGCTGGCCGCGAAGACCGCGGCTCTTCATAAAATGTCGAATGTCATTATATTTGACAAAAGTTATCTTTTATTATAAAAATGTTTCCTCAGGCGCTCCATAGAGTCTCCCCTCACGACATGGTTTCAAAACGTCCCCTAGCATCTGCCTCGTACTTGCTCGCCTCCTGGTGACACACTGGATTTTAAAGACTGCCGAGCAGGAGGTCACAGCGCAGCCGTCGCTTTAACGAATGACGGATGCGTATATAGCGAACTGAGAGTGAGCTGAGGGGGTCGCGTCGCGAGCTCGTCGCTACAGTACTGTACGTGGCAGTCGCAAAACGAGCCCCTGCGTATCCGGATACGCGCGCGATGCGCAACGGCCAGCTCGCTGTGGCCTCCAGTAATAAATTCTACGGCGCCACGTGGGTGCTGCAGTGCGTCGAGCCAAGTCCTAGCTACTCTTTATCTGGGCGACCGACGACTGCATATTAGGACGTGAAATTTGTCAAGGGTTGGCTGTCTTTGTCGCCTCGAACCTCACGGCTCTCCACGGTACCGGCGTCGGGATCGCCTGCGCTGGCCAATACGCTTGGTGGACGGCATGATGCATGGACAGCACAAGAGGATGAATGTGTGCTTGGTATTTTGCGTCAACAGGATGCGGCGGCGGTGGCGTGGACACGGCCGGCTCTCGCCAAGGAATCTAGAAGCAATATCTGCTCGTCGTTGCCGAATCAACCTCGACCGCGATGGCGTCAGCTCTGGACGGTAATCTCGTCGTCGCTCGAGGTTCGAGTGAGCACTGAAGTTATAATACATACCGGTACTGTACAATCTCGACGGTGCGACCGTGCTTGCGTGGTGTGTCAACGAGCCAGAAATGCTGGTAGCACACAGCGTTGCGTGTTGCCTGGGACATGGGCGGCAAGCCGTTAGCCTCTCGTCGGTAGAGAACGGTATTGCGACATTGGCGTAACGAGTATGATCGCGCCAGTGGAAGCCTGTCGCGAGCATCCTCCCACGAACTCGAGAAGCGCGAACGTCGGGTGTGGACGCGCGTTTTAACGCGTGCGGCAAACTCCGCGGTTAAACGCGCCAAAACAAATGAGGACCACTCGTTTCTATCCGAGTTTTATCCAGCCGACACCCCACCAACGACAACCATCGTCTTTGTTGAATGCGTTTTATATACCGCCTTTCTAGAGGTGTCGACCGCCCACGTCGCGTCGTCTCGCACTGTCGTGCCTGCGATACATTTATCTAGCGAGCCCATCCCTCTCGGCCTGTATGTGGGCAAGCGATGTACATACGATCGCATCCAACCACCAAGTAGAAGCCATCGCCAAAGCTTCGATATCGACGGAGGCAGCGATCTCGAAAATGGACGGCTGCGGTGCGTCGCAACCGTTACACTCGCAACGTGCGGTCACGACGCAATGCACGCAGAGCATCGGGTCGTCCTCCTTCCATGACCTCGATCGTCGTACATCCATCGAAGCGAGACGGTGGTGACGCTTTTGGCATCGGCCAGCACTGGTCGGCCGCGATCACCTCGCGTTTGACGTTAAACGCGTGCGTTTTTCTCCGGCTTCGGGCGCCCACGCGCGAACTTGAAGTTCCGTGGGTGCGATTGGGTACGCTCCCGTCGTTCATTGGCTCCGGTGCGAAGCTGCGTGCATATGATTGGCCAAAGCGTTTAACCCAGATGGCAGCGCCGGCTCCTGTTTTTTTACCCACGAAGATACCATTGCGATCAGCTGCCATTTCCAGCTTTCCCAGCAAGTGCAAACTCACTAAGTACTGTACCGCGCCATGCTCTCGATGCCCTTTGTCGTCGCGCTCCTCACGCGCAAGTACTCGATGGACGGCCGGCCGGGCCCGGCGACGCTGCCCACCGCCGACGAGTGGGGCCCTCGGTACGACGCATCCGGCGACCGCGCGCTAAAGCCCACCACGGACGCGCTCGTGACCAAGCATGAGTATAGGGACCGGTCCGACACGGCCTCGACCGTCTCGACGTCGGCGTCGCACGACCTCGCCGCCATGTACTACCCTGCCAAGCGCAGCCGCCGCCGCCACGACGACGACGAGAACGACGCAACGACGACCTTTGTGATTCCCGAAGGCGCGCAGTGGCGAAGTGTCTTTGAGCGGCTGTACCAGCCCGACTACCACCAGAAGCGCGACGAGCGCCTCGCCGAGACCCGCGAACGCATCTACGCGATCGAGTGCACGTTTCGCCCGGCCATTGCTGCCCGGGCCGCCGCCAACGACGACGAGGATGACGACGAGGCGCATGAAGATGGCGTGGTCGAGCCTGCAACGATGACGATAGTCGCACGCCTGTACAGCCCGACCTACCACCAAGACCGACTGGCGCGCCTCGAGGCCAAGCGCCAGGCGTATGCATTCCATCCGACGACGAACGAGCCGACTCGGCAGCTGCCGCCGATCGAGACGCGGCTCTACTCGGCCACGTATCTCCAAGAGCGCAACGAGAAGCTGCTCCGATTGAAGGTGCAGCTCGAGCTCGTCGAGTGCACGTTCACGCCCAGCATCAACACGCACATGCACGTCTCGGTGCGCAAGCCATTGTACGACCCGTCGTACCATCAGACGCGGAGCTCGATTCTGCTCCTGATGCAAGACCGGCAGATGGTCAAGCCCACGCATCTGCGCCGGACGACCTCGACCGCGTCGACGTCGAGCACGACCACGAGTGCGCGGCGACAGGCGTAGTTGTCGTTGCGGTTTTACATATTTATTGTCAATATTGTCTATCCACGGTCACGGGTTTAGGGTTGAATCGTATTTCGCCTTTATGCTAAAACGACGATGGTGGACTTTCTTGTCGCAGCGGTGGCAACGAGCGAGCGGAGGGGCTCTGTGCTCGTGCCAAAGAACCGAAGTGCTTCACGATGTAATGTCGCGATGCGTGCAGTGTGCGTGACGCACGCTGCAAGTGCCCCTCAATGTACTCGGCAGTAATGGCTATCGTCTAGTACACGTAATGACCGTGGGTCGTCTATTACATAGATATAAACTATGCTAAATACTAT
>NW_012156561.1:49067-55953 GCF_000151545.1 Saprolegnia parasitica CBS 223.65
ACACGAGCGCTTCAGTGGACGGACTGGGCAGCGTCAAGAACGCGTTGTATTTGGCAAAGTCGCTGCGCCGCATGTGCGCTTGCAGCGTCGTCGCAGGCAGCGCTTGCTGGCACGCGCCCGGGCACACGAGCTGACTCGGCAAGACCTGGCGCGTCTCGATCTTGTGGGCTAAATAGTCTTGGAGGCAGCCGTGGCAGTAGTAGCTGCGGCAGCTCGCGCAATGGACAAGGTTGTCGACGACGTCGGCCATGTCGCCGTGCAGCGTGGCCACGGTCGCATGGCAGAGGAGGCATGCGCGGTCCACAGCACTCGACGGCGTGAAGGCGCGCGGCGACTCGAACGCGTTGAGCTCGTGGTAGTGGACGTACACGAATTCTTCACCGCTCTCGGAGGGTCGCAGCAGCATGGTCGATCAAATTGCACTTTGACGCTGCACCATGATGGATCTTCCATGCACTTCGAACTTCGATGTATCATGTGGACCAGTCAGGCCGACCGCGCCACATCGGCGAGCGAAGGCCCGCGCGTCCAACTCCATGCAGGCATCCGAGATATACGTCGCCGTGAGGACGATTTCGTTCGCACACGTGTGGACCTCCCGATCGTCGCATGTACGCACTAGTGGTTGGGACGCCGTGGCTGAATTGTTTTCTAGAATTTCGGCAAAAATGAATGTATTCACTATGCCTTGATAGTAAGGATCCGCGTTGATGCGGATCACTCTGCATGCTTGATGATATATGCTAGCTATGCTTGATAGAATCGAGTGCACTGGATAGACTCGAGTGCACTGGATAGACTCGAGTGCACTGGATAGTATCGAGTGCATTGGTATTTTATGCGGGCGAAGACGACGACAAAAGGGATTTTTGAGTGGACCAACAGAGGCGATGGCATCGAAGGCTCGACACGTCTCATGCACATGGACGCGCTTTGCTGCCTGGGACTGCGCTGCGGTGTGCAATGGCCGCTCCACATCGGTCGTGTCTTTTTGACACACGCCGGTTCAACGCATCGAAGTTCGAAGTTATGGGAGGTCCCACCAATTTTCCAATTTTGAGGTGGCGTCTCGTCCACATGACGTGGCACGCGCAGGGCCCGTCTGTTGTGCGTCGTCGCTGGCCCGCGCGGCCGCGTCTTGAGCGCTCGTGGGTCTGCTTCTGGGTGGCACGAGGTCGCAGGTACAGACCTTCTCTGTCCATGATGGTGTCACACGCCTCTAGTCGCAAGCGCACCGACCACTAATGAGCGGCTTCCAGCGAACGACCACTGGAACGTTCGGCGTGTCACTGGGGGCCACTCAGCGGGTGTGACCACCGACGTCATGAGAGGGGGATTAACGCCTCTGCAAACGCACACGCGTTTTGCGGTTGGACGCTTTGCGATTGACTCGCACGTTCTTGTCGTTGAAGAGGGTCGTCTATTTCACTGGATAAGTCTAAATAAGAAAGTGCGGTCGGACGTTCTTAGTTGTGTACACTCGGTCACGGGACGTGGTCGAGGCAGACGGCGACGGGAGCGCGATCCGCAGGATACGTTGCCGGTGCGACCACTCGTGCCAAGTGGTTCATGCGTCGTGTAACAAGAGTTATGGGTGCTTGCGCGCCTGCGCCGCCCGTGGCGCAGTCTCCCTTGGGAGAAATCTTCTTTGGTCGCGTCCATAACTGAATCCTCTAGGTGTCGTCGTCCTGCGAGCCATTCCGAGTCGCATCGCGTGATGTTGAGATGAAAACGAGAATGGTATATTGTTCATAATGATATGTTGATGTCGACGAACACCTTGTCAGCGTGCATTGGCGACGACTTAATGGAGAGGAAGGCGAGCATGTCGAGCACGACGGGTGGTGCGCTGCTGGCGGCGGTACTCTCGAGTGTTGATGACGAGCCCTTTTTCCGGGTCGCGACGGAGGGCGCGGAGGCCGCAGTAGACGGCGAGTGGCGGTGCCGCGACGGCGGCGAGGCCAACGACGACGCCGGCGACGACCGCGCCCGCAGCGACAACTGCGCTCGCGCCGACGGTGGCCGCGACCGTCTTGGTGACGAGCCGGACAGGCGCCGTCGGGCCGAAAGCCCAGTGCTTGGAGCGCCAGCACGCGAGTGGCCAACAGCGTGCTTCCGTGTGGTCTTGCCAACTAACGTGACAGCGCCAGCAAAAGTGGTGCTGGCAGTACGTGCACGTCATGTGGCTGCAGCCGCCGCTTTTCTGGATCGTCGCCGAGCACGACGGACAGCGTTGCGCCGCGTGCGTGCGGCACCACAAGCGATATGCGCGGTCGCACTGCGGCCACCAGTGGTACGCGTTGCCGCAGTCACGGCACGACGACTGCTGGCAGCTCGTGCAGTCGACGCGGCGCTCGTTTTGGCGCGATGATGCCAGCAAGAGCGGCTGGCCACACTGCGGCCGAGGGCAGTAGCCGAGACCTGCCTCGCGGTGCGCGATCGCTTGGCGAAACCGAGTGTACTTTTCGACAAGAGTTGGTGCCACGACCTGCAGAATCGTGTCGCTTGGAATGGGTCGCCGGCAATGGCCAGGGCACACGAGTTGCTGTGATGCGACTTGGCCATTGTGGATCTTGTGCGTCAGATACTGGCGAAAGCAGTCGTTGCAGACGCTAGCGTCGCAGTGCAAGCATTGATGAGAGCGCGCAATGGGTCGATCGTCGAGGCAGATCAAACAGGTTTTGTGCTGTGGCTTGGAGACGGCACGGTGCCAACGCACCGCATCATCGTCATTGAACAAGACCACCAAATGCGGCCGCGGGATTGAAGGTGCATGGCTCATGTGGCGTGAAAAGATGAAAATTGATGTGCGGCCGAGGGTGATGAGAACTGACGGATAAGCTTGATCCCCTTCCGGTGAGATTGGGTGGCGAGTTGACCATCGCCGTGAACGAATGAATGAATTTTCTCTCTTCGCAGCAGGATCGGGACGTGTCGGCACCCGAGACGCGCTGATGCGAGCTTTGTCGCCATGGCAATGCTCTTTTTTACGAGAAATTAGAGAAATAAGAAAAAGCATTTTATGTTTCGTAGCTCGACGGTTGTCGCGTTGTGGCCCTTGGGTGTGGCATGTCGTGGAGGCGCCCACTGTCTCGGTCTGCCATGATTGTCGTACTTTCAGAAGTTGGTGGTTTCGGTCGCACGAAGGCAAAGCACCGTGGAAAGCCGTTTGAGAAAGGCACAAAACAATCAAGTTGATACGACTGACGTCGACACTTGGGAAGCAGTTGGCTCATTGGACTGGCCACCTTTTCACGACGCCAGTCCCAGGCAAGCACTTAGATCTCGCGACAACAACAACGACAGAGCACGATTTGTTACTCGTACGCATCGCTCGTTGTTCATCGAGAGGCTAATGTCCATGGCACCATCGCTAGCTGGACCAAACGATTAGTTGATTCGCGAGCACTTGGTACCGACATGATGCCTCTATCGCCTGATGCACGAAAGGTATTCAGCGACGAGAAGAGGACTGTTGTGAGCGGTCTCGTGGCCTGCCATGATTGCCTACTCACTTCATCTGCAGAGTAGATCGTGGTGGTTACCACTAAGAACTGCTCGGTGCCTCTGCTTTCGCATGGATCGCTCGTTTGCGTCAGCGTTTGTGTGCCTATGGGCGTGTCAGAAGGTTCTCCGAGCACATGGTCCAAGCCAGATTCTTCACGTAGGCGTGATGGGCAGAGCATCATTCTGACCTAATCGTGCTCTCGTGGAATGAGCCCAGCAAATGACGCTTGCCAGTTGCGACTCTTTTGAAACTTGCTGAGGTGTCTGGAGCAGCAAAGAAGACTTGTAGTGCGCTGCGGGACGTAAACGCACAAGACAGATTGAACAGGTGGCACACGCTCTACTTCCGCGAGCCACCTGAAAACAACCTCCTTTTAGTATGATCATAGTAGAACAAAGACGAACGATCTAGAACAATCAATCAAATCAATCAAACGTGTTTCCGTTCAAATCAAATCAGAAAAAATAATTTAAGAGCTTCGCACACGTAGTGCTACGCCTGAATGCGTAGGAGTTGGCACCCGCACTTGGTCGTTGGGAGTGAGCTCGGCACGGAGAGATCCATCCCTTGGTGGACCCCACTCGCCGGGTGATGGCTCGCGCGAGGTCGTACGCAGGCTCCTGTACTCGGACCACCTGACAGAGGAGTGCAAGCCGTCACGAAACCGTCCGAGCCTGCATCCGAATAAATCCGGATCACGACCGAGCGCACAGAACGGGACTTCGTGGAGGCAGCGCCCGCGGGGGGTGACAATTAAATTCTAGCGGATTTTCAGTGAATCGTCTAGCGGATTTCATTCTAAGACCGATTCCTCGCAAACTGTACTGCCTGCGTCCTCGTCAGACTACGTGTCGCTTGCCACAGAGTAGTCGCTTGGATCACGCAGGTTGCTCGAGCGGCATGCTTCGTCGTCGTCCTACAATCGGACGTTATGTCCATTTTGGCATCGACGCCGCCAGAGGTCGTCCTCGCTGCACGGCTCCCGCAACCGCTGTCCGAGTCGCTCGAGTACCAGCGACAACTTCTTGGCAAGCGGCACCGAGGCTTACGAGGACGCACGTCGCACGGTTTGCGAGGAATCGATCCGAGAGAGGATCCGCTAGAAATTAATTGAAAATCCGCTAGAATTTAATATTTGCCGACCCGCGGGGCAAAAGCACGGGAGGGCCACCGACGTCTCATCTCCTTGACGGCCGCCGGGGATCTCGACGGGCCTTGAATCGTCGAGGGGCATTGAGTGCCGTGGCGCGGCTACCGACCGTTGCCAGCGACCAGCACTTGCACAACAATGGACGTAAGACCCAGAGCACGCAGCACGCCGGAAACGAGAGCCATTTCTCAAATCAACTGATTTTCTATTCCGTGCAGCCATGCCAACCGAATTGGTTGCCAGGTACGCTAACGGTTGTGCCATCATTCCATGACCAGATACTAGTATATCTCTGGAGGATGCGTCGCTTCCCTTCATATCAGGGAGAAGTAAAAGGCAGGAGCCAATCAAATGGCGTCGTTGCCCGCGAAAACGCACGTGGCAGCCCAACGGGCGTTTCGCCCACACCAGCCCCAGGATCAAACTGCTGCAAGATACCGGTAGATAGATAGATAGATGGTTGGATAGATAGTTGACCATATCGCTGGTTAGATCCAATGTCGGCATGACCGTTTTCTCTGGGTGTCTCTTGCTGATATCTCAATGTGCGTAGTATGCGGAGGCATGAGAATGTGAGTTATCAAGGTCCACGATAACTCACATTCACAAGAGGGGGTGAGAGGATTCTACGATTCGTGGGCTCGAACTCAAATCCAGTGTATTTTTCAGTCTTATATATGCAAATCAACTATGCAAGAGCCATCGCATCGGCCGTTCAGAGCGCACCCCAGCGAGGAAGACACCAAGAAGCAGCATCGCACTCGTGGCCGCGGTCTCTGCGTTGGACGTTCGCTGCAGCGTCGACGGTGTGCCCGTGTAGCTGAGTGTGAGTTGGTTGCAGTCGGTGGAGAACGAAATGGGGCCCGAGAGCTTTGCGTTGGCCGTAAATGCGCTGCCGCAGACACCCGAGACGGTCGCCACGGTAAAAGTTGCGGTTGGACCCGACACCGCATACGTTCCCTTCGTCAAGCACGTGTTGCCGCTGCTATCGTGCGACTCGGTAAAATCCCCAGAGGTGGCAAGGTCCATGCGCATCCCCGTCGCACGGTACGAGCCGGGAAGCGGGCAGGTCAGAGCTGGAGCGGGCGTTGGCGCAGGTGTCGGAGCCCGTGTCGGAGCGGGTGTCGGAGCGCGAGTGGGAGCGGGCGTTGGCGCTGGCTTTAGGCTGGGGCAGATGCGGTAGAGAGGGCTTGGGTCGGAAAACGTCTCACCAGTATAGACAGAGGTGCACGATGGAAGCGTCTTTTTGATCGACAAGTAGTTTGCTGGGCAAGTCGACGTGCAAAAGCCCGACGGCAAGCCTTCTGGTGTCGTGGTATAAGAGAGGTTGTACGCGAGGTGACCGAACGTCGTAAGATACGCATTGTTGAGAAAGGTCGAGCAGTTGGACCAAAGCCTCGCGTCATAAGCCTCGTACTTGACCACCATATCCACCATGGCGCAATAGGCCCCGACTGCTGCAGGCGTGCACCCAAATTCATGTCGGAATTCGTCCATTTTGTTGTCCCCGTACGTGTCGACGCAGTTGGGCATCAACTTGGCCATCGCGTTGATGAAGGCCGAGCAGGTGGCGGACGTACACAGCGCCCTAGCCTCGTTGGTGGTGTAAGCTTTAAGACCGGACAAGTATGTGTTCGGGGCACTGGAGCAGTTGCGCCACACCGGTTCTTCGTACTGCAATCCGTTGGACAAGATCGCGTCGGCCGTCGTGCACGCACCGCCGTTGGTTGTTGGACGCGTCATGTTGGTGCACAGCTGATTTTGTTGCGCGACCTTGGCGTAAGTTTCGGCGTAATCGTAGCACTCTGGAATGTTGCGCGTGAGGTTCTGCAGGTCGGCCTTGCACGGCGGCCGGCACATGAGGTATGGATCGTCGTCGAGTCCACTCGCGAACGTCATCGAGCTGCGCCAGCTGGGCCTGCTCGCATTGCACGAGGTCGAGACGTTGGCCGCCAAGAAAATCTTGTTCGTCGTCTCTTGGTATGCCGTGCACCACGCAGCGGTCGCGGACGTCGCCAGCATGAGCGCCACCGTCGCAGCGCAAATGAGTTTCATGGTGTTCGAGGCAAGGAAGGCAAATTGCAGACTGGGTTCTCGTATCATTCCGGGCAGAGTCGTTTTTGGTCGGCGGTTCAAGTGTGGATTTACTTAGCATTGGTGCAGAACCGTCGCGTGGAAAGGGGAGCGGGAAACATATATCTTCCACCACAATAATAGCACCCTACGAC
>NW_012156561.1:56053-58456 GCF_000151545.1 Saprolegnia parasitica CBS 223.65
AGATTGTCAAGGTGTTGACGACCTTGGCGCCTATGGATGACAGAGGACGACACTGAAGACGCTCGATGACCTCGACGCTGACGACGAATGCCACGTCCTACGCCAGATCCCGTGGTACTGTAGCGTACCACGGGATCTGGCGTAAGACCTAAACTGTCGTCGCCTTCTTCGTCGTACGTCCAAGCCGGATTCTTCAAGTACACTTGTACGGGCGTGATGGACAGATCATCGTTCTGACCTGATCGTAGAATGAGCCCAGCGAATAATGCTTGCCAGTCGCAACTCTGCAACCAATTGCCGAGGTTTCTAGAGCGGCACACATGACTAGTACGCAGCGGACGCAACATTTATGGCCTTGGTAAAACGCAGGAGGCAGTAACATCTGCCTCGTGCGGCACACTTGAGCCTGGTACCTGAAAACAACCTCCTTTCAGGATGGTTATAGTAGAACAAAGACGAACGATCTCGAACGTTGAAGTTTCTTCATGTCGCTCTCGACCCATCCATCATTCAAAGATCCATCATTCAAAGAGTGTTCTTGGGTGGTCATGATTGGCTCGTGCCTTCATTTTCCATTTCAAGCGATAGGCCGCGCATCACCTGTGACCATTCAAAACCCCTTTTTGTCATTTCGACCCATTGACGTAATCTACATTCTTCTGTGGACCAGAGGTGTTCTCACCAAACGGTCATGGATTCGTATAGAACAGCGACGTACAATGAACAACTACCGATATGCATTGCGAGCAACCGCACCATGCGCCATCTGCCTTGAAGAACGACCGACCAAACATGCCCGGCACTGCCGTCAGTGCGATACCAACTGCTGCGAAGACTGCTTCCGCGATTACGTGACGCACAAGATTCAAGACGGCGACGTCGCGCCACACCAACTCGTGTGCCCCGGCCATTGCCGGCGACCGATTCCACGGCTTGTGCTTCTCGTCGTCGTCTCGACGAGTCTCTTTGAAACGTACGACCGACTCGCTCTTGCCTACAAGCAGCGCCAGACCGGGTACTGGTTTTGCCCGCGGCCCGAGTGCGGCCAGGTGCTCCCTGCACAAGCCGCGCACAGTCGGCGCCTCGACTGTGAAAGCTGCCAGCAGTCGTCGTGCCTCGACTGCGGCGGCGTGTACCATGATCGGCCAAATTGCGACGTCGAGTTCTGGGCGTGGTGCGACGCCCACGACGTGCAGCGCTGCCCCCTGTGCACGATGATGCTTGAAAAGGTCGACGGCTGTCACCGCGTCGAGTGCGTGTACTGCTACAATGAGTTTTGCTGGCGCTGCGGCATCAAGATGGACGACCATCGGCTTGCGCTCTGCTGGCCTCGGATGTGCATGCGCTCCGAGCATTGGCTCTATGGCCCAATCGCACCGGTTCGGTTCGTGACCAAACTTGTGTTTGGTACCGTTGCCGCTGGCGTCGGATTTTTCGCCGGAGCTTTCGTCCTTAGTATTGCCGTCGTCGTCGTGCCAATTTTTGATGCCTACCACCGTGCGCGCTATCTCTCTCGCCCGAGTGCCCCAGCAACGTCGGAGCAGCGCGCTGCGAATGCTGCTCCTGCGGAACAGCAACGTTGATAATGGCAAGGAAATCTTGTCGATGGTACCCGCGGTCTCCATAGCGCTCCACGATACGACGTAAAGGCGGAAAGGATGGTTGGATAGAAACGCTGACAGTGCTGGTAATCTATACGGCGTCTTTGGTGAAGACGTCTACTTCTCGTAGCTGATGCTTTTCCAACGACACTGGATACTCTATAACGGAAGACGAGGTTGCATTTAACCCAAGCTGGAACCGGTGTTTCTCAATCCAAACCCAACTAAGCGCTCACTAAACGTAGTGGCAACAGCCGTGTTGGTGTCCACCATGTCGGTGGTAAGCGAAGCATGGCGGTAAATCAACAAGTGCGCCGCCATCTCACCTCCCTTACACCACCCGAGCTTTGCAAGCGTCAACAAGAAGACGAGCGGACGGCCCTCGCAACGGCAGCGAAGCGAATGCTATATAAATGAATGTCAACTGGAATAAAATCAATTTATACAGGAGTGCCACGCCATCAACTCAGCCGTGTCGTATGGCTGTCAATCACGTTGACAATTCAGCTGCATCGCTGAGCGAGATCGTCGCCCGCCAACGCTGGCGCCTGCTGGGTCACGTGCTGCGCCTGGAGAAAGACGTCCCTGCCAACATTGCCGCCGCCCGCTTCTTTGCCGCTCCCGAGGCGCCCCGTTTTTTAGGCCGCACCAAGATCACGTTGCCGATCGTCCTGCACCGCAACCTCCAGTTGTTGACGCCGCCTCAGTCGCTGGCGTCTCTCGAGGACCTCAACAAACTGCGTAGCTTTGCCGCCGATCGCGACGCCTGGAAGGAATCCACGGAGCTTGTCATCATGGGCCT
>NW_012156561.1:58815-60627 GCF_000151545.1 Saprolegnia parasitica CBS 223.65
TTCTATCGCTATCCTTGTGCTTACGCAAGCATTCCTCATAGACAACGTACCGTCCTGATGACTCAGAAAACGACGTCGACGGTGAAATTGACCATCTTCCCACTCTGCCCGTGGTTGCTATGTGTGTCATCTGCCTCGAAGACCGACCCGTCGAGCGCGCCCACCGCTGCGAACGCTGTGATACCAACTGCTGCAGCAACTGCTTTGACTCCTACTTGACGCACAAGATCGCCGATGGCGACGTCGCGCCGCACCAACTCGTGTGCCCCGGTTCATGCCGGCAACCGATTCCACGGGCCGTCCTCGCCCAGTTTGTGTCACCGAGCTATCTCCAAAAGTACATTCGGTTCCTCACTGCGTACGAGCTCCGCCAACGCGGTCATCGATACTGCCCGCGGCCGCAATGTGGCCAGCTACTGCCGACGTCAACCTCCCACAAGACGAAAATCAAGCGCCGCGTCGACTGCCCGAGTTGCCAGCAGTCGTCGTGTCGCGACTGCGGCGGCGACTACCATCGGTGGCCGCAGTGCGACCGACAGTATCGATCGTGGTGCCACGCGCATGCTGCGCAGCGCTGCCCCCAATGTTCCACGACGATTGAAAAGGGGATCCCGTGGCCATAACAGATCTGGCAGCCGGCGTAAAGGATAGCAAGAGGTGGCGCCGCGACGCCGACCACAACCACGCGCTGTGTCTGCCGGTCGCATGCGTGCGCTCGACGCACTGGGCCTTTGGTCCGATTGCGCCTGTTCGATTTGTGACCAAGACGGTTGCGGGTGTCATTGGTGTCGGCGTTGCCGTTGTAGCGGGCGCCGTCGCGGTAGGCGTTGCCGTCGTGGTGGTGCCACCGATGTTGGTCTACGATGGAGTCCACGCTCTTTGTCGCGGCGACTCGACCGACGCTGTCCCTGTGACGGGTGGGAATTTCCCACCCATGGCGCCGTCACGGCGCAGCGACGGCATGTCGTTGGATATACGCCGTGGCGCAGTGCCTAAGATGAGCGACGACATTATCGAGTGTCGCCTTGAACCTGAATCATCGCCACTCAGTCAAGTCAGCGCACCGACAAGCAGCACACACGAGCGGGATGCGCAAGGAGTTTCCAACGAAGTTGCTAGCGGCGTCGATGAACGCTAGTGAAATAATATCTATCTATCTATCTATCTATCTATCTATCTATCTATCTATCTATCTATCTATCTATCTATCTATCTATCTATCTATCTATCTATCTATCTATCTATCTATCTATCTATCTATCTACTAGTACAGCATACATGTATCGTTGTTTGATACACCGAAGGCTATGGTCGTGTGCAACTTGCTTGCAGCCTGCAGTTGTTTGTTCTGTCGCTGCTTCATCTGCGCCGTGGTTTCCTCAACTTGGCAGCCAGATGATACCTTGAGACTACCTTGTCGTCGTCAAGCAAAGTGCGATGTACACCTCGTACTACTCGGTCGTGGCTGGATGGATAGATGGTTGAATATATCGATAGTCCGATCGATCCGATGTCGGCATGACCGTTTTTCTCCGAGTGTCTCTGGCTAATATCTTAACTACTATGCAGAGATAAGGGAATGAGAGGGTAAGAGGATTCCACGATTCGTGGATTCGAACGCGATGTTGAGCGTACAAAACATGTTTATATTTCAGTCTTGAGAGAGAAATGAAAATCAAACGTGCAAGAGCCATCCCATCGGCCGTTTAGAGCGCACCCCACGCGAGGAAAACACCAAGAACCAGCATCGCACTCGTGGCCGCGGTCTCTGCGTTGGACGTATCACACTCTTTGTTAATCTGCTCGAGAACA
>NW_012156561.1:62737-68292 GCF_000151545.1 Saprolegnia parasitica CBS 223.65
GTCGCGACACGACGACTGCTGGCAACTCGGGCAGTCGACGCGGCGCTTGGTTCTCGTCTTGTGGGAGGTTGACGTCGGCAGTAGCTGGCCACATTGGGGTCGTGGGCAGTACCGATGACCGCGCTGACGGAGCTCGTACGCTTCGAGAAAGCGAACGTACTTTTGGAGATGGCTTGCCGACACGACTCGCGCAAGAACGTGGCGCGGCACTGGTTCCCGGCAATCGCCTGGGCACACGAGTTGGTGCGGCGCGATGCCGCCGTTCTCAATCTTGTTTGTCAAGTACAAATGGAAGCAGTCGTAGCAGAAATTGGCGTCGCAGTGCGGGCACTGGTAAGCACGCTCGAGAGGTCGGTCATGGAGGCAAATTTTGCATCGTGCTGTCAGCGGCTCGCCGAGTTGCGCAACACCGTGATCGATGTCGTGGTCCTCCGAAGCTCGGAGGTACGACGCTGAGGTTGTCTAGATCGATACGAATGAGCATTCTCCATCTTCAAACAGCCAACAAGAAGTACTTGGTGCACCTGCATAATGGTGGGATCGGAAGGAGAGATCATTGCGTAGAGAGATTCGGAGCGCGGCGTTCGGCTCGTGTTTGAAAGTGAGAAGCAGGATGCGTCCACAATCGAAAGTGACAAGTGCAATGGAACCGCCAATCTGATTGGCAACTTGATTTACAACCACAGAACTGGGTGACGGTATAAAATTGTTCGACACCAACAGGTGGTTGTTGTTGTTGAAGTGGGTCTTCTATTCCTATAGATATAAACTACGCTAAATAAGAATGTCGGACTTTCTTCGTTGTGTGTACTCGGTTGAGGGACTTGATTTAGGCAGGCGGAGGCAGGACGACACCAACAGGTGGTGCCGTCGATTGAAGGCGCGAAAAATGCGCACTGGCTATTGAATCGGGCACGTTAGCTCGTTCCAGTGTGGCGACTCGAGTTGTAGTCGATGTGGACGTGCGCACGTGTGTGTATTACTCAAGTTGGGTCGTTGGACCCCGATGTTAGCGCCTTTTGTGGCGTATCTTGTGGTAGTATGATCATGACAACTTATCTTACATGCTGCACTCGCACTGCATGAGTTGTCTGCGACGGCACGATGCGACATTGCTGGTATAGTTCCGAGTGAATCTCGGTAAGAGCCAATCAGGAGGCAGAAAATGAGATCTTCGCGTCTCGTGCAAGCACGCGAGTTGTCGATCCCCTTGCAGAGGTACGACGTGTCGACCGTAAGAGACTTGCCATTGGGCACCCTATCTTCTATGATTCGGATATTATAGAGAAAGGACATACGGAGAAAGGAGGTGGTTTTACAATGGCTGGCCCGAAAGGGCTCACTTCAACTTTGATGGCCGGGTTTCCACCGGCCTTGCACACTCTGACGCGCCGCAACGCTTTCTTGTGCTTTGCCTCGTCTGATGCCTCTGCAAGTGCATTTTACAAGTCTCGACGACCGCCAGAAAATATCCAAGTCTTGGCATGAGTGTGGTGCATCTTGCGGGCATGACCTTCTATCGTTCGGGACGAAGGTGCATTTTGTTCGAGATATATGGGTGCCGCATCAAGTGCGAAGGCTACGACGCAGCGCTGTGTCGGCGTCGACCGTTTCTGTCAAGGGAATATTGAATTATTTCCTTGGTTCCTGCGCTCCAAGGAATGACTCTCAGCCCACAATCATCCAGGATTCGATACAGTTTCAAACTTAGTCGGATTAATGTAACAAGGGGCATTGAGAGGATGCTCGACCAGCGTGAACGGGTGTCAGGTGCTGTCGTCGGGTAGCTTTATGCGGGTCCGGATGGAACATGATCCGTTGTGGTTCTTGTCCCAGTACTCGTGCGTCGGAGGCGTCGGATTCTATCATAGTACGTCAATAAAAGCCCATCAATAATGTGTCATGTGTACCGTGGACGGCCGATGTGGAGGCGTTGAGCCCGCGCTGGAGCTGATGGGGCACGGTGGCGGCGGCAGCGATCCGCAATGCCGTCGTAGATGCAAGCAAGTGGAAGTGCAACGACGGCGATACCCACGGCAAGTATCGCCGCGAGAAGCGCAGCGACACCGACAAGTGTCTTGGTGACGCACCGAAGAGGCGCCGTCGGGCCAAAGCGCCAATCCGTGGAGCGCACGAGCGTGCGCAGCGGACACAGCGCGTGGTTGTGGTCTTCCCACTTGACGCGGCAGCCCCAGCAAAACACGTGGTGGCAATACGTGCACTGAACGTGGTTGCAGCCGCTGACCTTCTCAGCGATCGCCGAACACGACGGACAGCGCCGGGCGCCGTGATTGCGGCACCACGATCGATACTGTCGGTCGCACCACGGCCACCAATGGTAGGCGCCGCCGCAGTCTCGGCATGACACGTGACGGCAGCTCTTGCAGTCGACGCGCCGACTGCTTTTGCCTGTCGACGATGCGAGCTCATGGCCGCACTCTGGTCGCGGGCAAAAGCGCTGGCCGCGCTGCCGGCGCGCAATGACCTCGAGGGCGACCGTGTACTTACGAACTTGTCGCGCCGACACAAACGACTCGAGCGTTTCCCGCCAAATCGGCTGCCGGCATGAGCCGGGCCACACGAGCTGGTGTGGCGCGACCTCCCCGTCGTCAATCTTGTGGATCAGGTAGGAGCGAAAGCAGTCGTTGCAAACCTTGGTGTCGCAATGACCACAGTGGTGGGCACATTGGACGGGCCGTGCCTCGAGGCAGATGCTGCACGATGCATCAACCGGCACAGAGACATCGAGAGGCGCGTTATCCATCGGGCGGCGTCGAGCGCCGGACGTCTAGAGAGGTACAATAGTAGTCTGTCGGTGAGGACAACCGAGCGTGGGAGGAGACAAGGGTGGATACCTGGCCTGAACGTCGAATGGGGGACATCTTGCGCTGCAGAGAGAGGTGGTAATGAATAGTGACAGAAATGGATCGCCGCATGTAGCGAGTGAAACGTCAACGGCCCCCAGTCAACACGAAGGAGTGATTATCACTCACGCCGATCGCGTCGGAATTCAATGCAATTGGATTGACAACCCTGCGACACAACGTCATTCCTAGATTTATCCGGATAGTATGAACAGTGCGTATATTTCCATGTCATCGATGTAATACTAATACCTTTGTCGTGCAGCGAAGCGACTCCAGCTCCCTTGATGGCCATCGTCCAAGATCTGGCAGTGGTAGGTTGGAGCGGGAGACTCGATTCTTTTGAACGCGCTAGGCGGCGTGAGACACGGTCACCAGTCTAACGCAGCTTGGACCAACGTTCCTCGCGGGGTATTACAACGTTCAACGTGTTGAGCTCGACACGTATAGCTCACCGGAAGAACACTCTGGTGCAACGTTGTGCTGTCGGATTGTCAATCCAACATCACGTGATGATGTCTATCGTGCGAGGCCATGGTGGTCGCCATCACAATCCCTTTTCCAATCGCGGTGCTGCATCGTCGTGCACCAAACAAGTCGATGGCCCCCCCTCGTCGTCCCCCAGTATTCGTACAGTCATCCTCTTTCTATGTTGCTTGTACTCATTCGTATACGGTGCCATAGACGTATCCTATCGAGCGCTCACACGACTCGCAAGCCGACGGCGATACTCGTATTATCGCGACAGACATCAGTGTGGTTGCCATGTGTGTCATCTGCCTCGAAGACCGACCCATCGAGCGCGCCCACCGCTGCCAACGCTGTGATACCAACTGCTGCAACAACTGCTTTGGCTCGTACTTGACGCACAAGATCGACGATGGCGACGTCGCGCCGCACCAACTCGTGTGCCCCGGTTCATGCCGGCAACCGATTCCACGGGCCGTCCTCGCCCAGTTTGTGTCACCGAGCTATCTCCAAAAGTACATTCGGTTCCTCACTGCGTACGAGCTCCGCCAACGCGGTCATCGGTACTGCCCACGACCCCAATGTGGCCAGCTACTGCCGACGTCAACCTCCCACAAGACGAAAACCAAGCGCCGCGTCGACTGCCCGAGTTGCCAGCAGTCGTCGTGTCGCGACTGCGGTGGCGGCTACCACCGGTGGCCGCAGTGTGACCGACAGTATCGATCGTGGTGCCACGCGCATGCTGCGCAGCGCTGCCCCCAATGTTCCACGACGATTGAAAAGGACGGTGGTTGCAGCCACATCAAGTGCACATATTGTCACTACGATTTCTGCTGGCGCTGCCGCGTCAAGTGGGCCGACCACAACCACACGCTGTGTCTGCCGGTCGCATGCGTGCGCTCGACGCACTGGGCCTTTGGTCCGATCGCGCCTGTTCGATTCGTGACCAAGACGGTTGCGGGTGTCATTGGTGTCGGCGTTGCCGTTGTAGCGGGCTCCGTCGCGGTAGGCGTTGCCGTCATGGTGGTGCCACCGGTATTGGTCTACGACGGAGTCCACGCTCGTTGTCGTGGCGACTCGACGGACGCGGTCGACACACAACCCCACATGCCGTCGAGAATTCCGGACTCGTCAGGCCCCAGAGAAGTACGGGAATTGGATGCTCGGTTCATTTATCGCGGCCCCGTGCGCCACGCGCCGCGAGACGCCAACATGTGCCGCCTTCTATTTGAGTCGCCACCCAGTCAAGCCAGCGCATGGACAAGCAACATGCACGAAGAAGACTCGCCTCAACGAGTTGTGTCGCTCAATGTTGCTAGCTGCGTTGATAAACGTGAATAAAATGACATCGACGATCAGTATCTCTACATCGCTACATGAGTAGGTACACATTGCGATCACTACACATCGACTCTGTAAAATGGATGGTGTTGTTTGTCAGTATGCAGTAGACATCCAATCGACCTCTCTCAATCCACACGGTACGCTCCTGCTCAAGTGCAGAAAGCAGAGGGTTCGAGTCCAGTCGGTGGCGCTCCTCGTGTGTCCTATCTCGTTGGCACCCCCATAATGTACTCGTCCCTGCCCACCTCTGCGTTGCATGTTCGACAACGACCCGGACAACGGGCGCATCATGGATGGTTGAAATGACGCCACGTCGACACCATGTCTTTACTAGTACAAAGTAGAGCTCAGCGGTATCTCTCCAGCATGCGTTGCAAGTTTACGTGGCGCGAAGAAGGTGCCAATATAACAGAATGCTTTTTAGGATACAAGGGTACACGCTCGTAACACGTAGTTACGACTAGTGGTGGCGAAGGGCGCGGACGCCATAGTACACGGCGAGCGGTGGCAACGCGGCGGCGGCGACACCAACGGCAACGGCGCCCGTAACGACGGCGACGCCGGTGCCGACGGTGCCAACGACCGCTTTGGTCACCAACCGGACCGGCGCGATTGGGCCAAACAGCTTGTGTTTCGAGCGGAGGAACGCGAGCGGCCAACACAGCGCCGTGTTGTGGTCGTCCCACTTGGAATGGCAGCGCCAGCAAAACTGGTAGTAGCAGTGCGTGCACGTCATGTGGTTGCAGCCGCCGTGCTTCTCGATCGTGGCCGAGCACAGTGGGCAGCGCTGCGCCGCGTGCGCGTGGCACCACGACCGGTACGCACGGTCACACTGCGGCCACCGGTGATACGCGCCGCCGCAGTCGCGGCACGACGCAT
>NW_012156562.1:0-897 GCF_000151545.1 Saprolegnia parasitica CBS 223.65
TGTGTCCGCCAACGTCTTTATGGCTATTGTCCAGGTAGGGCTCGGTCCATATCTTTATTTGCCCTGCCGGGCTCGAAGAGAAAGAATTTACGAGGAGGCGTTCATTCACGGCGTTCCGTGGTAAGAAGAACAGTCCTGTAATTCGGTTCGTTACAGATCGTGCAGCGCAGCACGCCAAACGGGATGTTACAGTCTTCTATGAGCCACCCAATGGCCAAGATTTGAGGCAGCGTTGGCGATCGAGGCCACAGCGTCTCCAATCTTAATTTCGGTATTACTATAAATACCAAATATAGCCACATTCGAACGCCAAACGCTCGGTGAAGCGAGAGTTGGAGCACAATTCATGATTGAAAACGAAAGCGCTCATACTTGGCTTGGTTTTTTTTTGACACTTTGGAGAGTACGAAACGCTATATGTCGTCACTGTTCGAGCTCTGCAGCGAGAGCTCTTGGCGATATATTTATCATACTATTTGAAGCCAATATTTCCCGGTATAGTGTATGAATATAAATAGTATATTAAAATGCTTGCGGCGCCGTAGCGGACTTTAGAACCACCGTCGTCAATGTAACATGCTCTCCGATACCATATAAGAGTGATAGCGCTCTCGGAGTTTGCGAAAATTCAACATTTTTACTCGAATTTTTATGTACAAGTCGGCGAAAAACGACGCTCGGCAGTACGACTTTGCTGTGAGAGCCCAAGGCCTACCACGGCCCAAGCGCAAGTCGCCGGGCCACTCCATATACATAGCCAACTGTGGCTGCCCGCGTCGGAGTCGGTCGAGTTTTCGAACTGCGCGAAAACACGTTGTGCATCTGGGGCGTTTATTTTGACCGCTCGAAAATCAACGTTGGGAATTCGCATGCATGCGCTGCGTTCGACGTCCAAAC
>NW_012156562.1:3227-5000 GCF_000151545.1 Saprolegnia parasitica CBS 223.65
GGATCGAGCAAGTCCGTGATGGGATCGAGCACGGGATCGAGTACGTCCGTGATTGGATCGAGCAAGTCCGTGATGGGATCGAGCACGGGATCGAGTACGTCCGTGATTGGATCGAGCAAGTCCGTGATGGGATCGAGAACGGGATCGAGTACGTCCGTGATGGGATCGAGCACGGGATCGAGTACGCCCGTGATGGGATCGAGCACGTCCGAGATGATATCGAACAACTGCGGCTGTAGCTCTGTTTCTGCCGCAGCGAGAGCGCGGGATGTTGCAGTCGCCTTCGTGACGTCCTTCGACGCGACAGATGCCACGTCTTTGTGAGCGTTGGCATGGACGATGATGGCTACCGCGAGGTACACTCCAATGCGGGTCTTCATCGTTGGTGTGGAAATCGAGATGTGAACACGTGTGGCGTCGTTGTAGGCGGGAGATTTGAACGGGCGCTCGCCCGGCCAAATTTTTGTAGCCAATCACAACTTGCGATGCCTTATCTGCACGAATGAGATTCAAGACCGTTCGTAAACGTTACTAGTACATGAAACCACTGGGGCGAAAGATACGATCTTTCCCGCGTCTTTTGCTCGTTGGTGCATGTCGTGTGGCCTCGGCCGCCACTAAATGGCTATCCTTCCACACGCATTGAGTTCAAATTAAAATACCACGATGTGATAGGCCAAGGGGACAAAGGTGAGCGAACAATCGAGACTTCTCATTGTTGGAGACAACAGTATTGCAGGACGTTGCGGCAGGTCCATACAGCGCCCTCGTCCAATGTGACAAGTCTTGGCGAGTTCAGTATCAAACGCAATCTGGTCGACCGCGCGACCTGGCTATGCGTTGGCGGTGTGAGCCCAGTGGAAAACCCATGAAAAAGGAGATTACGAGTGGGCGTTGGCTTGCTCGAGTGTACAGAGCCCACTATAAGTGCGCGTTTGGTCGATCGTATCGCTGGGTGCGTACAGGAATGCTAGGATGCTGCGAGATATTTTTCCTCTTCTCCAACGACTAGGTTCATAGTAGTTGGTTGCTTAAAAGACGACCGAGTTGCGGTCATAGCCGTCGGGACCCATCGGCGTTGCAGTCTCGAGGACCTTGATCGTGTCGTTGATGGCGCGAGCCCACTTTTGCGCTTCGGCGGGTGACGGCGCAATGAAGCGCGAGACTTCTTCCGTGTTGGTGAGCAAGCCGGGGCTCACGACATGCAGGTCAAAGGTGTTGCCGCGCGCGTAGTTGACAAAGACGTTCCGCGCCGAGGTCTTCGCCAAGTCGACATAGCCCCGCACGTGCTTGAGGTCGCGCTGGCTCTTGTACCAGCAGAGACAGCCGCTGGCTTCGATGCTACACCAGACGACCTTGCCCTTGCAGAAGAGCTTGAGCGAGAGCGGCTCGAGCTCGAGGTACCCCGTCTGCATCGGGATTGGCGCGTTGTACGTCTGCGTCATGCGCACGTGGTCCTCGCTCGAGAGCGGGATCGGTTCGTCGAGTATCTCGGCCTTGGACGAGTCGCGCTTGTCCGACGAGGCCGTCGACGACCGCGACGGGATCGACCGCGCCTTTGCCAGCGCAACCTTGAGGTTTTGCGTCAGCTCCACGAGCTGGTCCTGGGCAAAGCTCAGGTTGTTCTTGAGATCGTTGCGCCGCATCATGTAGAGCGACGACTTAGCCAAATCGGTCGGCGCTTTCGAGTTGATCTTGGCGAGGACTGCAGCGAGGTCGTCTTGGAGAGATGCAATGTACTGCTGCACGACAGCGATCTCGTGCCTCGCCTTC
>NW_012156562.1:5422-10271 GCF_000151545.1 Saprolegnia parasitica CBS 223.65
AGAGAACGGATCTGATGCGACGTGAAGCGAGGCGTTTGCGGCGGTATGTGTGTCGCTGGGCTGTCAGCAGTCTCGGTGCCGACTGCCGTGCAAGCAGCAGGACGCCATGCGCGGGTGCTTGAGCTGGAGTCACCAGGATCGGTGCCGTGAGTTCGCGCGCGCGCTCTGAAGACGACGCGGCGCCTGCGCAGCTCCTTTTCCACCGACGTCGTCGTCGTGACTTGCCGCTGTGTCGACCGTTTTGGGGCTTGCTGTTGGGAGTTGGTATCCGGATCTTGTCCGGATACGAATTCCACCCGCCATGCTTGGTGTGGCTCGGTGTGGGTCCTCGACGAGAAGCATTCGCACGCTGCATGAGAGCGCAGCGGTCGTTGCAAGCGCTAGCCTGGTGATTCAATGCCCTGAATCGAAGGTATGTACGACAAAAGAAAGTCCTCGCCCACACGGGTTTCACCGTTCACAGTCGGCAGGAGCGACCGCCCTGCCGTATGACCGAGGCCGTCAATCGCAAATTGCAGAATGAACAGCGCTCCAGGTTTTACCGATTCTCTTGTAAAAGCACTGCGTTTCGCCTTTGTCGTGCTCGTTTTTACACTTGTTTCTACACGACTGAACGTTTGCTTGGAAATGGGACCTTCTCCGAGTGCCACGTCATAGAAATCGAGTAAACTTGTGAATATCTCATCCCTGGTATACGAGGACGCATTATAGCCTGGCACGAGTGATATTATACGGCAGTAAATCACCGCGAGAGAGTGCGGAGGTAAAGTCCATGCAATCCGAGCACTGTGAGCTCAAAGCCTCTCGTCCCAATCGCTCCACAGGATACGATGGGTCCATAGATGGCTCCTGGACGTAGTATTCGAACGAAAGGTGCCGTGGGTCACATTCTCGATCCAGTGGAAGGACGATCGATCGTCGCTACAAGTGTAAAAGACGTACCGATGTGGTCATTTGCTTTTTTACGTTTTAAGAGCGCTTTGTATCTGTTGTCGAGGATTGCGCGCGCTGTACGACTGCAGCGGCAGCGTCGCGTGGCCTGCTCTACTCCCCAAAGTGTCTTCTATCATTGTGACAACTTTGGGCGATTCCATTTCAAACGTGATGTGGTCGACAAGTGGCGTCCGCATCGTGGAGTGGCGCCTATAAGATGGTACTACGATCTTAGTTTGGAGTGCGTCGCGCCTCCCAGATGGTGCTACGATCTTAGTTTGGCGTGCATCTTGGATCGCGTCTCGGTACCGCTGTACGCGTCGCACGTCGACGCGACCTTGCATTTCGAGCTCTGCAAAGCGCCCTCTACAAATGTGCCGAATCTTGGCGAGTTCATTTTCAAACGCAATGGTATTTAATGCGCGGCCTGGCGATACTTTGAATGCTTCGAGATGGCGCGCCACTCACTATGGACAAGACCTCGGCGGCCGCAATTCCTAACCTCCTAAGCAATATGTTGGCGTGGCGCTGCCAGCAGTCTCGGCTCTGTGCAGTGTACAAACAGGAGGACCTTATGCGTAAGGTGCTCGAGCTCGAGCCATCGGAATCAGCGCCGAGAGATGGCGCGCGCTCCGAAGATGACGCGGCACTGGCCGACGTGCGAGAGGCCGTCGAGAAATTGGCCAGGGCTCCGCCCAAGGGCTGACTCTGTGGCTCGCCACGCATGGGTAGGCTGCGTCATACCTACTGCGACGTCGCGCAAGCGCCTTGGCTTGAGGCCTGTACACGGCTTGACACCTACCACGTGCATGGGCGCTGCGATGACCGGTTCGAGAACTGCGGCAAGAACACTGGTGATTGATTGGCTCAGAAGTAAATCCTTGTCGCTCTTTAAGCCAATAATCTAGATCCCTGCCGCTCTGATTGGCTGAAACGCTTTCGCCTGGCGCTGACGAGAATGAGGGAGACCGACGAGGAAGGCTGCATTGCGACCGAGTGATACCTCGTGATGGCGTATGCATAGAGACTGTTGATAGAGTCTCCTCGAGCACAATGCAGCAGCGTCAGTGGGGCCCGACGAGCCTCGGCGTCGTCATTCTGGCGTCGCCGGTGGTTATCATTGGCGTTCGCCATTTACAACCATAAATAACCATATTTCGGTGAGCACGGGCCCGCCGCGCCAGCGGATCGACCAAAATGAGGTTTGAAAATAAAATCGCCCACACTTGCCAGAGTGATAGACCACACTTTGGGGAGTCCAAAATGCTATGTGGCGTCGCCGTGCGAGCTCTGTAGCGGGAGCAAATGACAGCGGCAAAAAATATATTATATAGTGTGTTTTTTCGCTATACCGAAATACTGTATCATGATACAAGGCCTCATCACGCAGCGGTATTGTGCACACTTTTCCTCCCTCGGCCACATGCAGCACGCTCTTGAACATGAAAAAAAAAGAGACAGCGTCCTCGGTTTTCGCGACTTCGACGCATTTTCAACTGAAATCGCATGTCGAATTTCGTGAAAACCGACGCTCGGCAGTATGACTTTGCTGTGAGTGTCCAAGCAACGACGGCGACCAACAAGCTGGTCGCACACCGGGTCGAGACCCATCACCAGCTGTGGCAGTCAGTTTACGGTCCTCGGAGCTTTAGAACCCCGCGATGTCACGTGAAGTATTTGGGCAATTCTGCCACCACCTCGAAAAAAGGAAAATGGATTTGCGCGTGATTGCGCTACGTGCAGCGTCGGAAACGACATGTACGTCATTCAAAAAGTGTGTGGAGAGGTATACACGGCCGCTCCGTGGCGCTGGCGCGTATGTGTGCTGCTACTCGTTGATGAGCTAAATGGTGCTCACACTATTTAAGACGAGGTCGTGCGTGAACCAAGTCTTGTGATTGGCAATCAAGAATTCAGCCAATAAAAGCATCCATTCCAGACCGAGCTCCAAACGAGCCGGGCTGCGGATCCGCAAGCACAAGAAGTGCTGTGGACGCGCTCGAACATCGAGAAGGTCCGGTGCAACGAACGGCTGCACGAAGAGGCAGAGTGCGCTGCCTTCCGCGAGAAGCGCAAGCGGAACCTCGACGGCCGCGTCGAGGCGCTCAAGAAGACCAAGCCGATGAGACCGCGCCGCCGCCAGTTGCCAGCATCGAAACGTACACCGACTAAGGCATCGCGCTCGGCGGCGCGCTGAGCCTGGTCCACTGCCAGACGGGCCGACGCAAGGCGCCCATGCAAGCCTGCCCTCCAGCAGAGCCAAGACGACAACGACGCCACCGAGGCGCCACGTGCAGCGAACACAAAATAAAAGAAATATTGGAGAAAGCTGGGATCGTTTTCAACGGCCCGCTACAAGTTGCTAGTGATGGACAGAGGTTCAGCGTGCTGATTTGCGGTATCCCTAAGCACGGGGTGATTTTGCAATGAATTGATTGGATTTTCGAAATCACGCTCTATGCGCGTGAATTGGCTCGCGTTGAATATCTCGATGGATTGTGTTGGAATAAAACAGCAATTGCTGGCGAGTTTCAAAACAAATACTTGCATGCCTTTGATTACCCGGGCAAGAAGATCCATGTGGCAAGCAGGACATGGACCGATATGAAATGAGTGTTTTTGCCTTCACCCTGTATCATTGTCGGTTTGCCATACATTCAACTCACTAGTCCAGCGTACACGAGCCGTGGCAGAGGTAATGTAAACTCTTTTACAGTGGCCCGCATCTTAACCCGACAAGGATCCATGACATTTTTAAATGGATTATAAGTGAGTTGTAAAGCCGAACTGCACGCCAAATAACCTATGGAATCGTAGCCAAGACGATGAGGAACGAAACTATAGTTTGATCTCTTCCGTAGCGTGTCTAGTTGTCGAGATGTTAACGCTCAAAGGCAGACCATTTACAGTGGGGAGGGCCTGAAAATGTCCACCTTCAGAGCCGGTGCACCGGGTCACACCATTGTTATCCGTACAACACCCTAATTATCCGGATGATATACCCCGGGTCACGAGGTCGTGGTGGTCGGTTTCAGCAGTCGGTTTCCAGATGACGAGACCGACCAAGCGTGCCTTGCACCTGCGCCGCGCCCGGGCGGCGTCCAAGACCAAACGACAAGCTCTTGCGCAGGGCTGTGTTGACACACCAAGTGTCGATGGGATCGTCAGTAGGCAAGAAGAAGAAGTTGAGGAGAGCGACTGTGGCTAAGACAAGGAAGACGATTGTGCAGTCAACCCGTACGCCCTTGATCCACCACATTTACACCAACCAACCCTATCCATTAGGACAACCAGCCCGATGTGTACGCCGTCGACGTCAATCTATGGGTCGAACTCGACGCGTGGGGTGATGTTGCACAGCCAATGATCGTGTCCAAGGTCACAGCGGCTTCATCCTTGGGTCTTTCGTAACGTTACCTCAAAGACATCAAAAATTTGCGAAAGGCATGGGGCAGTGGCAAGAAGACACTGCAACGTGAACGGAAGCTCAAGGAGGATAACGTTAAAGTCGTCGCCAAGTTGGGCCACAAGACGCTCTGGGACCCTGTACAACGGAAGAGCCGTACTCGTGCTGTGCTGTCAACTTGGTCGACCATACCCGACTTTGCGGCCCAGAAGTCGATGCTCGAAGAGGTGTTTCAAGGTACCGACCACGTGATGGACCTCCTCCCCAAGTTCCATCCCGAGTTCAGCCCGATTGAAAACTATTGGGGAAGCGCCAAGGCCTACTGCCGCCAACACTGCGACTACACGTTCAAGAGCCTTGGTTCCAGCGGCTCTTGCCCAAGTCCCTCTGCAGCATGCTCAACGCTTTGAGCGTCGTTGTCATCGGTACATGCAGGTGCACGAAGCCGGCCTACCACCGCATCTTGCAGAGTTCGCTGTCAAGAAGTACAAATCTCATCGCTCGATTCGT
>NW_012156562.1:10371-20576 GCF_000151545.1 Saprolegnia parasitica CBS 223.65
TTCGTATTTGATTTCACAGGATATTATTTCTCAATAGAGCATGGGCCAGTAAACGTTAGCGGCCCAATTGAACGGCACTTTGCCATTTTACGGATTAAGGGTCCTATTTCTAGGGTCGTCCTACCTCCAACCTAATATCCGGTAGGCACGAGTTACCGGCATATGCCGTTTTCATCTTGCTTCTTCCATGTGTTCCTTGTGGCACTTGCCGAGCGTGGCCTTATTATGGTGACCGTCTTCAGTGACATTCGTGTCCGGATGGGGGGGAGTCCGGATAGAAAAATCGGCGCATCGGGAATCGAACCGGCGACCTCGGGAGGCACATGAGTACAACTTTTGCTTCGACCAGGTATCAGTGTCAGGTTTCCATGCATTCAACTCACTAGTGCAGCGTACACGAGCCATGGCAGAGCTTATGAAAGCTTTCTAAACTATTATAGCAACGATTATGCCGTTCTCTGTGGACCGACTCCGCTCGCTGAGATCTCTGGCGGAGAACCAAATGACGATGCATCAACCGGATAATTATTCGGTCTTGGGAAAGGCCGACGATGGGCGTATGGCGGCGTCAGGTCACGGACGACGGCGCTGACGCATCTGTGTAGAATGCTCGAGGGAGTGCATCGCCACCATCGGGAAGAGACTTGTTCGATGCTGCCGAGAAGGGCTACGAGAGTGACGTAGCGCGCCTCCTGCGCAGTGGCGCCGATCCCAACTGGCGAAACGAGGTACGACGTCATACGCTTCCAACGCTCACGCTTTTGATAGGATCGAGAAACGCCGCTTGACATTGCGTCCGAAAACGGGCACGCGGCCGTGGTGCGACTCTTCCTCGGCGCTGGTGCAGACGTCAACCAACGCACCAATGTACGTCTCGACGCATCGTGATCGTGCGATTGAGGTATGGGACAGGGTGAACGAACGCCACTTTACGTCGCGTCCGAAAACGGGCACGAGGCCGTGGTGGGACTCCTCCTCGGCGCCCAAGCAAACGTCAACCAAGGCGACTATGTACGTCTCGACGCATCGTGATCGTGCGATTGAGGTATTGAATAGCATGGATGGACGCCACTCTACATTGCATCCGAAAACGGGCACGAGGCCGTGGTGGGATTCCTCCTCGGCGCTCAAGCCAACGCCAACCAAGGCGACTACGTACGTCTCGACTCATCGTGATCGTACTATTGATGTATTGGATAGTATGGAACGACCCCACTGCACATTGCGGCCCAGAATGGGCACGAGACGGTCGTGCAACTCCTCGTCAGCGCTGGTGCAGATGTCAACAAGGGCATGGAAGTACGTCTCGACGCATCGTGATCGTGCTATTGGAATTGGATAGCTTGAACGAACGCCACTTTACGTCGCGTCTCAGAACGAGCACGAGGCCGTGGTGCAACTCCTCTTTGGCGCCCAAGCAAACGTCAACCAAGGCAACTATGTTCGTCTCAACTTATTGTGATCGTGCTTTGGAGATATTGGATAGTGTGGATGGACGCCACTTCACATCGCGTCCGAAATGGGGCAGAAGGCCGTCGTGCAACTCCTCCTCAGCGCAGGTGCAGATGTCAACCAAAGCGACAATGTACGTCTGGACGCATCGTGATCGCGCTATTGAGGTATTGGATAGTGTCGGAACGACCCCCTTAACATTGCGTCCGAAATGGGGCAGAAGGCCGTCGTGCAACTCCTCCTTGGCGCAGGTGCAGATGTCAACAAAAGCGACATCGTACGTCTCGATGCATCGTGATCGTGCTATTGAGGTATTGAATAGTATGGAAGAACGCCACTTTACATCGCGTCCGAAAACGGGCAAGAGGCCGTGGTGGGGCTCCTCCTCGGCGCTGGTGCAGACGTCAGCCAAAGCAACGATGTACGTCTCGTCGCATTGATAACGTGTGAGAAACGAGGTTCCAATCTTTGTACTGGTCAGAAGGGTCAAACACCGCTCTGGATCGCAGCCAAGGAAGGCCATGTCTTAGTCGTCCATTCGCTCGTCGCCAAAGAAGCCAATGTCAACCAAGCTGACGATGTAAGATGGCGATTTGTACAGATCTGATCTGTGGACTGATTAGCGCGGTCAAACGCCGCTCTCGATCGCAGCCAAGAACGGCTATCTTGAGCTTGTCAATTTCCTCATCGGCAATGGTGCCAACGTCCACGACGCCATGACGGTAGCCTACCTCTAGCCCAAGATAGGTACTCAGAATGATCTGGATAGAACGGTTCTACGCCACTGTGCTTTGCCAAAGAGAAGTGACATACCGCCATTGTAGACTTGATCACTGAAGAAACTGCCAGACAGCATCAGACTCCTCCAACCACCGTGACCAAACACGTTCAACGGTCCGGTGCATCATGGTGATTCCACAACCAAGAATGGCGTCGTGATGAACGGCAATGACGCCAAGATCGTCCAGTGAATGTCGCCTAAACGATCCGAGTTGGTCTTCTTGGGACTCTATTTGAAACAAATGTATTGAGATGGGAATCTCCAGTCTTTCCACCTGGACCAGCGACGCGACAAGCAGCCGCACGCGATGCAGAGTGTCGACCAGGTCTCTTGAGGTGGAACCTCAACTGGGTGTACGGTGCTCTTAGCTGCACTGCGCATCTCCTTCTAAGAGGCTCAAGGTGCTAATTACAGCATGTTTGTGGGCTTAGCGTGGCGTTGGCTATCCGTTCTCGGACATCCTGGAGTCCCCGCTGTCCCTGTCATTGGTCATGCTGGTCCTCAACATTAACCCTAACCTTGTGCGAGTCGATCTCCGTCCATTCTTCGAACATTCACTCGATCGTGCTATCTTTGTTTACGACCACAGGCCCACAAGGGGCCCGACACTTCCTACGCACATGCATGCTACGACCCCCAACGTCCAAGCAATATCGCAGGCCAATAAGTAGTGTACCACGTCCAGTCATACAAGGCTGAACGAGATCGAGACATGCAAGTTGTGAAAGCTTCGCCGATTCTTCGTGCTGGCGAAGCGTCATACAGTATGGGCACAGAATTCAATACATCGATAGCACTGTTAGATTAATTGTAGCAAGCACCCGTACTCGGGCTTTGGGATGGCAAAAGTACCCGAGGGTCGATGAGGTTTCCGTTGTGGTCTTGCAGGCAGATCGAACGATGACCTCGACGCTCGCACCAACGGCTAGCGCTTTTGTTCTGTTGATTTACTGTATTGATAATGATCGGCCATGTGTAAAGGCAGAAGCGGGTGAAGCCTACATGGGCAGTCGTGGACTGCTCAGCGATGCGCAAGAGCTCGACCCTCCATCGTCTTGTGTGGTTGCTGCCGCTCAACCTTCAGCTACAGGAAGCATTTCCTTTCGTATGCAGATCCAGAAAAGATCCAGAAACGTGGTGACTATACTACTACAGCTGTAAAGCAATCGAGCCAAAGACGCATGCGCGCGGAGGCTTATGGGTATGAAACACTTGCCGAGGGCGTGAGGCAGCGGAAGGCAAAGTCCGCAAACATCTGCCAGCAGCGCCAGAAGTGGCACCACCAAGTGCGACAGGGCCAGTTGGAGCGCCTCGGGGGGCGTGCCATGCACGCGACGAGATGCTTGGCCTTGCGCAAACGGCCGTGCAGTTCCTTCTGCTGCCGAGGCATCTCGAGCTGCTGCTTGTGGTTCTTGGCCTTCTTGGCCGTCGCGTTCGGATCGGCGGCCCCGTGGCCGGCAAACTCGACGAGTGCAAAAGAGCACGCTAAGCGCTCGAGGCGCGAAACAGCGTAGAGCGTGGCCTCGAGATACGCGTCCGCGAGACCCGGCACCGCGTAAAAAAGGTCGGCGACGTGGTTGCGCACCGTCGGCACTACCTCATCATTCTTCCCATCCTCGCCATCGTCGTTGTCGTCCTTATCCTGGTAGCCGGCGGGGCGAGGTCGACACGAACCGAGCCTTGAGACGTGTCCACTCGCTCGCACAGGCGTCCTTGCGTGCGCCGTGTACGACAAGCGGGGTGCGCGAGGGCACGAGATGGCGCGAAAAGGCCGCAAGAATCTCGCTCTCGTGCGTCTCAGGCAAAAGCCGTGCCGACACAATCGCGCACAGGTGCGGCGGAGGATACCTGCGAGCGACAGCGCATTGTAGAGGATCGCGTCGGTGTCCTCCGTCGTGTGGTTGGGCAAGCACAACGTTAGCGCCAGAGGTGTCTGCCCAAGAGCCCCAAGAAGGCTGTCCGGAGCTGGTTCGGAACGAGCGCGCGCATGCAACTTCCTGGGGCGGTGGAGACCTACGCGCAGCGGTAGGCTACAAACCTTGCTCGATTCAGGCATCTAGTCAATCTCTCAGAATCCAGTTGCGTCAAAGACGAGCGGTACCTTGTGCCGAACGAACGAGCTCCGCGCAGATGCCTTGTAGAACGGCGTCTGGTATGACGTGGATCATGGGCGGGTGCGGCCACTCTAGGTGGCTGCCAAGGGCTGGAAGCTTCGATCGTTGCTACCTCGAGCAGAGAACGGATCACAGGGGACGTTGAGCGAGACGTTCGCGGCGGGCGGTATGTTGCGCTGCGCCGCCAGCGGTCTCAGCGCTGGCTGCTATGTGCAAGCAGCAGGACGTCATGCGTGAGGTGCTCGAGGTTGTATCCGTCAGGCTCGATGCCACGAGATGACGCGCGCGCAGCGCCTACTGCGGCGGCGTGGCTTGTCGCCGTGTTGACCATTTTGGAATGGCGCTTGTTTCTGATATCCGGAACACGTGTCCGGATATTTCGAAACGACGCACATGCACAGGCTCGAGGTTGTCGCTGTCGGCGTTTGTCTCGGCGCATCGACTGCATAACACACCGCGCGTAAACTGCCAGCGTAATGGTAGTGGTCTTTCTACCGCTACGGTACCGATGGCTGCGACCAACGCTGCACCGACGCCGACGACCCAGTACTGGAGCGACAACTCCGCGAGCGCCTGAACACACTGTACACCTGCGCCAAGGTATTAGCGCTGACGCTTGATGTCTGTGACACGGCTTAACACGTTACTGGCACCACCAATCGTGCTCGGTGCGGCATCGGTCCTTGACGAGTACAGTAGCATTCGCATGCTGCAGGAGGACGCAGCGATCTTTGCAAGCGCTTACCTGTTGACCCAACGTCTTGTATTGCCGAAATGTGTGACGAAAGAAGGACCTCGGACACACGAGTTTCACCGTCCACAGTCAACAAACGCCTGCGTGCGACCGCCCTACCGTTCGCCGCGGTGCCATGCGACGAAGGCACTGGAGCGCAAATTCTAGAAAGTGCGGCGCTCAAGGCTGGTCTAATTCTCTTGTTAAAGCACTGCGTTTCGTCTTTTGCGTGCTCGTTTTTACACTTGTGTT
Organism: Saprolegnia parasitica CBS 223.65; assembly: GCF_000151545.1. Classification (NCBI taxonomy): domain Eukaryota; phylum Oomycota; class Saprolegniomycetes; order Saprolegniales; family Saprolegniaceae; genus Saprolegnia; species Saprolegnia parasitica. Next base: position 15,704 of record NW_012156562.1, read on the forward strand.
GTACACGACTGAACGTTTGCGTGAAATGGGACCCTCTCCGAGTGCAACGTCATAGCAATCGAGAGTTTTCACATATTGTGAATATATCACCTCTACGAGGACGCATAAGCTTGGCACACGTTTTACACAAACGATTCTAGACGACATCAAATCACCCCGAGTGCGGAAGAGAAGCGCTGGACCGAGCATTGTAAGCTCTACGCCTCTCGTCCCAATCGCTCCCCAGTGTGCGATGGCTCTGGACGCTGTAATGTTTGCACGAATGTTTCCATGAAAGTATTCTTATTCCAGTCAAAGGCCAATGAAAGGGGTGATCGTTGCTACGACAAGTGTACAGTAGAAGACCAAGACTACGGCGTACCAATGCGGACATTTGCTATTCGACGTTATTGGAGCGCTTTGTATCTGTTGTCGAACTTTGCGCGCGTTTTAGGGCTGCAACGATGACACAGCGTGGCCTGCTCTGCTCTCCAAAGTATCTTGTACGTGTACCATTGTGCCAACTTTTGGCGATTCCATTTCAAACATGATAATCTACCAAGGGGCCTCGGCGTCGTGGCACTTTTGGAAACCGCACTAACATTTTGATCTTATTTATTGCATCGTGCCACGCTAGCGCTGTTCGTCTCGTACGGGCAATCTTGCATTCCGTGTTCTTATAAGGTGCCGATGTTGACGAATTAAGTTTCAGTCGCAGTGTGATCCCCAATATGTTTTGAATGAAATGGGATGAGAGAGACAAATGAAAAAATGAAAGAGTTTTTCGTACATTCGATGTGGCCTACGCGGTGGGCGCGCCACCCACGTCGTCCTCTTGCTGCCACATGCTCTCGAAGTGTAAAATTTGCAAAGTGCTGGTGAGCAGTTTGATATTTAGGCTTGTCCCACTGTACTGTCCGTGTGGCGCAATGGATAGCGCATCTGACTTCTAATCAGGGGGTTGTGGGTTCGAGTCCCATCATGGACGATTTTTGCCATTTCATCTACGGGTTTGCCGCCATTGAGACGTTGTCAATGACAAACGTTCAGTACAACGTATACAGACTGTATTTTTTCGAGGCTCGTGTGTATAATGCACGCGCGGGGCTCTCAGCTACAGTATAGGCAACATGATTGGATCGAGTTGAAGGGTCTTCTACTCAGGCAAAATTATCTTCTGCCCGAGCGATGTGTCCGTTCAGCATGAGCGGCACTACATCTCTACAAACTCTGCTTCGTTGATTTCCATAAAGTATGCCACAGCTGGGAATGCATGAGAAGCACGAGTCGATTGCCGCTTTCTTAGCTGTAGTTATCGCAGAGGTCGTGAACAAAAATGTGTCTGTTGGCGTCAATGTCGACGAAATACTGCTGCGGGTGCAGATGGGCGCGGGCGCGGGCGACGTGCTGGAAGCATTTGTCGAGGTGGCGCTTGGCGCTCCCGGGGAAATGCAGGAAGACTGGCGTCACGTTGTTGAACGTGAACGCCGACCCGACGTTGCCCGCGAGGTACTCTGGCGCGCATCCGCGACGTAGAGAGAAATGTGCAAAGTCGTCGTCGCCGACGTTGTACGAGAGAACGAAGAAGATCTCGGCGCGCGTGTCGACGAGGGCGTTTACGTCGGGGAACCGGACGTACGCGAGCTGAAACAAGATTTGGTCGCCTTGAAAGAGAAACGACGCGCTCGGGTTGGCGCTGTACTCGTCTTCCTGCTCGCGCCGGACCTGGTGCACGCCACGTAGGAAGGCGCGGATGCTTGCCACGTCGCCGAGGATACCACCAGAGCCGAGGCTCCAATTCGGACCGGCCGTCGGCGTAGACGTCATGGTCTTGGCGGCAACCGCGTAGCACATATCGTGGCCGCTCGCGTAGCGCACGTTTTGGCTGCGCTCCAAGCGGATCGGCCAGCGCTTGCTGCGGAGCTTGTCGCCGTACGGGTTTGCGATCCCAAACGAGTCGCCGCACGACGGCTCGCCGTTGAAGATGACGCCGCGATGGCCGCGCGTCTGCTTGAAAAGATGCTCGCGAGCGTCGCCGTGTCGCCATTCACAATGACGTCCCATGCATCGGTGAAGAGCACGAGGTCGTCGTCGTGCAGATTGGGGTGATGCTCAAAGTAGTGGTGGAGCCAATGCAGCTTCTTTTGCTGCCCGATCCGAATGTCCTTGCCGCGATTGGCTTGGCACGGCTGGCCGCACGACGTGCCATCGAAAAAGTGGTCGCTGTAGTTCCACCCGAGCACGCCGAGCACCAAGCCTTGGCTGTACACGGACGCCGCCAGTGGGCAGATCGCCCTGCGCGTAGGATCGTCCGCCAGCGTGATGACGTGGACTTTGCCGACGTTAAACGGCAGGTGTGATGCGCTTGAAGTCGCGATGGGCCTGGCCTCGAGCCTTGACGCCAAAGCAACTCGCTGCATGAGGAGAGTCTGGAGCGTCAAGAGACCCACAGCCGTCGCCGCGAGCACGACCAGCGTTGCCCGGACCTTTCTCATTCCAATGGCAATGTGAAACAGTCCAGAAAATCCACCGAACGTACCGTGTAGAAAGGGTGGACTGATGCGCACCAAATAGAGGATTTGACCACTCTCGCTTTCGCATCAGCCCACAACCGTGGCTCGAGCTTCTGAAGCCGAATTATTCACATGCCCATAGTACCGGTCCTTCGTATTAATACTGTTTGAACTATCCTTTTTGGCATCGAAAGATCTCAACATTTTATGCAGACACGAAGGAAAATTAGGTTTTTCAGACAAAAGTGGGGCAAACGTCGGCCACGGGCACCCGCCGACTGCGGTCGACGTCAAACATGTACTGGCCGACACCGCGGGACTCCCTGTAGCGCGATGCCGGTGCCGCGCAGGACCAAAATGCCTCCTTGTAGTCGCCGGGAAAGTGGAAAAAGACGGGCGCGATCCGGTTCCATGCGTAAACCGACGCGCGGCCGTGCGCCATGTAGTTGCGCGTGCAGCCTTTTGCGGGCGAGAACTCGTCAAAGTCGCCATCGGCCACGAGGTGCGAGATGACGAAGAAGATCTCGCCGCTCGCATCGACCTTGACGTTGATGTCAGGCGACTGGAGGTACGCAAGCTGAAATAAGATCTGGTCGCCTTGAAAGAGGTAGGCGCGCTGTGGGTCCTTCGCAAACAGCGCTTCTTGCTCGCGACGGATCTGGTGGACCTTGCGGAGGATACTGCGAATGCTCCGGACGTCGCCGAGGATGCCGCCCGACCCGAGGCTCCAGTTTGGACCGGGGATATGCGCCGTTGACAGCGTCTTGGCCGCCATCGCGTCGCAGACGCTGTCGCCGCGAATCAATCGGGGGTTCTGGTCCCTCTCGAGTTGCACGCGCCAGCTGCGGCGGCGGAGATAGTCGCCATACTCGGTCGGGAGCGTGAACGAGTCGCCGCACGCCGGCTCGCCGTTGAAAATGACGCCGCGCTCGTGCTTCGTGTGGCGCAGGAACAGGTCGGTGAGCGTCGTCGTGTCGCCATTGACAATGACGTCCCACGCGTCCGTAAAGAGCACGAGGTCGTCGTCGTGCAGGTCGGGCTTGTGCTCAAAGTAGTGCAGCAGCCAGTACAGCTTCTTCTCTTGGCCGAACCGCACCAGTTCTGCGCCCTCGAGTGGCGTCTTGCAGCGGGCGCCGCACGACGTGCCGTCAAAGAATGTGTCGCTCTGGTCCCAGCCCAAGACTTCAAGCACGTTGCCTTGCTGGTAGATGGCGGCCGCGAGATGACAAATGTTGGGACGGGCGTCGTCTGCGAGCGTGAGGAACCGAATGCGCCGCGGAGCAAAGACGACGTCTGCCGAGGCGTTGGTGGCGTTGGTCGAGGGTCTGGCTCCGACGTTGAGGATGGCCTTGGCGCCGTGCCACGTCCTCGAAGAGTCCTCATGCGACTCGCTTGTCGAAGAGCTCACGAGGTTCCAGTTCATGACCATGACCAAGCACGAGCCGACGACGAGGACCGCGAGCACGAGCTTGGCGGCCTGCTGGACGTCGCCCATCGTTCTGTCTACACAATGGTGATCCCTACGTCGTGATTGGTGGCTTTTTATTTTCGAAGTTTGGGTGTCACGAAGTTCGAAGCTACGCACTCGGAATGCTATTTTCAGAGTCTAAAAATAGCCTCCGGATACGCCGGCGTGGAGGCCGACTTGCGGGCAGTTGCGAAACCCAAGGCCGAGGCAAACATGTCGGACCCGTTCGCGACCCTCGACACGGGCGCGCCGCAGTACAGCTACGGCACGGCGCCCCACCATGGAGGCGTGAAGCAGCAGCCGATGGGCCACTTCCAGACCGGCGCCGTCGGAGGACCCTCGGCGATCCAGACCAGCGGCCCGGCGCGGACGCAGCCCTTTATGACGACCCAAGCGCACTCGACCAACCCGTTCATGGACGCTGGGCCGACGAGCGCCTTTCCGCAGCCCGCGTACAATGCGCCACCGCAGAGCTACAACACACCGCCGCAGAGCTACAGCATGCCAGCCATGTACAACACGCAGCCCGCCATGTACCAGCAACAACAGTTCGCGCCGCCAGCGTACCCGGCGCAGGCCAACCCGTTTGCCAACAACCCGTTTGGGGCACAGCCACCGCCACGTCCCTTGTCGGTCAATCCGTCGGCGCCGCCGCTGTCGCTCAAGACGAACGACCCGACGATCGTGGACTTTGACCCGTTTAGCCCCAAGGACTCGACGCCGCGCCTGCCGTTCGACTTTGTTTCGTCGCCGTCCGCAGCCCTCGCCCAACGAACGGCCTCGCCGCGGGTGACCCAAGAGGCTGCGCGCAAGTCGCTCGACCCAAGCGCGTTCACGCCCGTGACGCGTCGGCATTCGGTCAAGGACATTTTGGAGGTCGAGAAAATGAGTATGGACGCGCAGCGCGCCGCGG
>NW_012156562.1:20874-31663 GCF_000151545.1 Saprolegnia parasitica CBS 223.65
ATCAAGACCATGTGGCAGCTCGCGTTCGAGGCGATCGAGAAGAAGAAGCGCATGGGCTACTAATGTATTTTCGTGTCTTTACTGCTTGGAGCGGACGTTGAGGTACAAGTGCACGGGGCAGCCGAGGAGCTTCTGGATGTCGAGGCGCGCCGACGTCCCGATCGACCGAAGGGTGTCGCCCTGCTTGCCGATGAGAATGCGCTTGTGGCGGTCCGACGGCACGATCAGATCCTGGTCGATGCGAATACTCTTGTCGCTGAACGGCGTCCAGCCGCGGTTCTCCTGCTCAATCTACCGCGCCATTTTGAGATTGTTACCACATTTAGTGAGTACCTGGTACGGCAGCTCTTGGTTGAAGCGGCGGTAGATCTTTTCGCGGATGATCTCCGTGACCAAGTCCAAGTCGGACCGGTCCGACTTGATGCTCGAGTGGTACAGCCACGGCCGGTCCACGGCCAGCGAGAGGAGTTCCGACCGCAGCTTTTTCACGCCCGACTCCTTGAGCGCCGAGACCTTAAACGTCTTGTCAAAGAGGTACGTCTTCGGGTCCAGTTTCAAAGGCGTGACGCTCGGCAAAAGGTCGTCTTCGTCAAAATCCTCGTCGTTTTCGTACTCTTCCAAGTCTTCTTCGCTCGCGAAAAACGACTCGGCGTCAAAGTCGGGGTCTTCGTCCTCGCCGTCTTCCTCGTCGTCAAACTCGGAGAAATCCGGCTCCGGCTTGTAGTGCTCTTCGAACGCCGCGTCGATCATCTCGCTAAGCACCTGGACGCGCTTGGTGACGTGCGCCTTCTCGGCGGGACCGACCAAGTCCATCTACGACCCTTCAGTTTACCATTCTCTAGCAGTGATGGCAAAGTACCTTGTTGAGCACAAGCGCGATCGGCGCCGACACTTGCGCCGACGAGATCGCAATGTCTAGCGCACGCATGAGCTCCAGAGGTATAATGTGATGGATATTACTCTTGAGGGCTTCGAGCGCTTCGTCGTCGAGGCGCTTGACCGCGTCGACAACGAGGAGCGAGAGGTCGACCGACGACATGGTCTCGGACGCCGTGACGGCCAGCGACCGCACGTACTTGTGGTTGTCCCTACGAGAGGTCAGAGATACCACCTGGCGTCGGGCGAGGTACTTTTGGTTCACGAGGCCCGGCGTGTCGAAGAACGTGATTTGCACGTCGTCTTGCGTGAGGATGCCGAGGACGCGGTCGCGCGTCGTGTTGTACTTGGCCGAGACCGCCGAGACCTGCGATGGTTCAGATGCTGCGATGATGACGCGACAGAGAGGACGTACGTTGAAGCCGAGGAGCGAGTTCATGAGCGAGCTCTTGCCTGCGTTCGGGCGGCCAATGACGGCGACCGACAAGGCGCGCGAGCCCGTCTCGGGTGCGTCCGGCTCTTGGTAGTGGAACGACGCATCGACAACGTCCTAACCCAGAGACGCGTCATAAATAGGGACGAGGACGGCGACGGTACCGAGGTCGGCGCTTCGAGGTTGGTGAAGACGCGTTCTTCCTTGTTCTTCTGGCGCTTGGCCTTGATCTTGTCCTTCACGGAGCCCTTCTTCGCATCAAACGCCTTGTCAAAGACTAGGCACGCGCATGGTGAGCACAAAGAGGTGTCCTCGTAGCACCAACCAGGAGCCGCGGGCTCGGACGCAGGTGTCGAGCGGCGCTTGCGCATCTCGGCCCACGCCTGCTCAAGCTCGGCCTGGTGCTCCGAGAGCGACTGCGGTGGCTTGGGCTTGGGCTTCTCAAACTTGGTGTCGGGCTTGGCAAACTTGGAGTCGGGCTTGGCAAACTTGGTGTCGGGCTTGGCAAACTTGGAGTCGGGCTTGGCCGCGGGCTTGGTCGCGGGCTTGTGCTTGAACGTCTTCTTGCGCGGGCCATCGTCCATCGTCTTGGCCCGCTTGTACTTGTCCTCGCGGTCCTTCTTCCACTTGGGCTCCTTGGCGAAGGTCGCCATCGACTGCAGCGGCGTCGCCCACGTCGCCGGGCGCACGACCCGCGGCAGGCAAGCGAACCGAAGCATCTTTTTTCTTTGCGCTCCAATCAAAATCCGGCGCGTTTTCCGGAATCCGGATACGGACTCCATGCATATTGATATTGATAGATTAAGTATCAATTGGTCGGGATCGTCGTCTCCTCGACAATGGTCATGGCGGCGAGCGCGAGGAAGAGGACGAACGCGATGACGCCGGAAATGAGGAGCTTGGTGCGTCGCTTGAGACGCTGCGCCGTCTCGGACGTGTCGTCTGGCGGCGGCGCCCCCACGCCGCGCTCGAAGAAGAGCGGGACGAACTGCTCCTTCCGGAAGCCCATCGTGTTGCGCAGATGCTCGTTCTCGACGGTAAAGAAGCTCCAGATCGTGCGCCGGATGGGCTCGAGCACCATCGAGAACGGATGGATGTACACGAAGAAGCTGTGGTTGAGCGCCTGCTCGGCCGAGGGCGGGATCAGCGTCAGCACCCAGGCGTAGCAGAGGAAAAAGTCGGCGACGATCGCAATGTAGTACACGGTGCGGCGCGGGTACATGTGGCGCTCGGCGAGGAACTTGTGCTCGGGTCGCATGAGCCCCCAGTCCATGGTCACATCCCAGAACCAGAGGAGGAAAGATGCGATGATAAAGCCCGCGATCCAGACCTGCTGGAGCGGGCTGATCGACTCAATGGGCCGGACCGGGTTGTGGAACGGGTGGAAGAGTCCGAAGAGCACGACGATCATCGTCAGGCCAAACTTGATGACGTTGCCGACGCCGGGCCACCACTGCTTCATGTCGTAGATGCGCCGGAGGCTCTGCAGGAACCGGTACCACTAGACACAGCGCGTTCATTCGAGTCTATCGGTGGAGGTTTGTACCAGCGGGAGTGCACATAGCAGCGGCACGACGACCTTGGCGTAGTAAAAGTTCTTGTAGCACTTGGACGGAACGATGCCTTGCATCGTGTGGTTGTGCAGGTACCCCTTCATGTCGGTGCCGCCTGCGTGCAGCATTTGGAGGTCGTCCGTCTCGAGGAACTCGCCCGTGACGAAGAAGCAGACGGACCACGCAATGTCTTGGTTCATGCGCTGCATGCTGAGCATGTAGTTGCCAATGAACGTGTGAAGGAACGTGACGGGGAACCACGGCGCGCCGAAGATCTCGGCGACGACCTTGACGAGGCCGATCTTGAGCTTCCAGTCGCGGATGAGGTAAAAGTAGATCATGTAGAGGAAGAGCACGAGCAGCACGTAGCCGCGGTGGACGACTTTGGACTCTGGGAACTCGTCGTTGCAGACCTTGTAGTAGACGAGCATGCACACGAGGTACACGATGCTGACGTGGGCGGCGTCGTGGAACACCTGGTCGTAGTCCTTCGTCTTGTGCGGGTCGAGGTCCATGATGTACTTGTAGTTGATGCGCGCCGAGCGCCACACGTAGAGCGAGACGCCCATGAGCCAGTTGAAGAGGATGACGCAGCCCATGCCCCGGAAGAGCGGGAAGCCTTTGGTGAGGAGCAGCCGCAGATGGTTATCGTTGGTCGCGATGCTCGGAATGATGCCGGCGTCCCAGATGACCCAGAGCCCGAGCATGAGGAGGCAGCCAAACTTGACGCCCATGTACGCCTGCGCCCAGTCGACGATCTCGACGCGGCGCGACATGAGCTCCGAGATCGCGACCGGCCGATTGCCGCTGTGGAACGTGCGCGTGAACCAGTCCTCGAGGCGCAGGACCTCGGCCCGCGCCTCGGTGGCCTGCGCGAAGGCGCACGTCTCGATCTTCTCGGCAAAGACGTACCGGATCGACTCTTGCGACCTGACCTTTTTCTCGTGCGACTTTAAGATCTTGGTCAAGCCCGTGTAGTTGAGCATTGCAAAGTTGACGAGCATGTTGAGGAGGCGGTAGAGCTCCATGCAGGCCGCGATCATGGCCTGGCGCGTCGCCTCGGTCATGTTGTTGTGGTGCTGCTTGAGGAGCGTGTCGAGCTGCAGCTTGAACTCGCGGATGCTCGCGACGTAAAAGGTCTCAACCTTGGAGTACTCTTTGATGAAGAGCTTCTCGAAGCTCTGGACCGTCGAGCCGGCGGCGCCGACGAGGAACTGGAGCTCGACGACCTTGTCGAGCTGCGCCTCCAGGTCAAAGCCCGCGACGTCCTCGCGCATGCCATTGACGGCGAGCTTGAGCGCCGCGTACTCGATGTAGTGCTCCTTCCACTCGCGGTAGGTGTTGGCCTCAAGCTTGTCTTGGAAGCGGCTCATGAATTCCCAACTCTCCCGGTTGCAACCAACGCGCCCAAAATAGACGCAACCGACGGCTCCGGTTGACGTCTGGTGCGTCTCCTTAACCGAGTTGACTCGATCTCGCCAGACCAGAATGAATACCCCCTCGGTCAGAGCCGGCAAAGAGGCCGTCGTCTTGTGTCGAGCACCATCACTCTGAAACTCGATCACCAACACTCACCGGTCTGGCGCGGACGATGAGTGTTTGCCAGATTCGAATTGGCATGTGGACGTCGATTGTGGCCAAGCTCGATGCGCGTCTGGAGACGGCGGGCGCGCCCAGCGAGTCGGTTGTGGCACTCGTGACGGACCAGCTGCAGGACGTGCTCTTGCACGCGTACCAGGTCGAAGGCCTCCGCTGGCTCCTGCAGCGCGACGCCGCCGGCCTCAACGTAATCGTCGGCGACGAGATGGGCCTCGGCAAGACGCTGCAGACGATCGCGTTCCTGTGCTACCTCGTATCGACCAAGTCGCTTATGGCGCCGAGCCTTGTCGTCGCGCCGCTGAGCGTGCTGCCCAACTGGGCCGAGCAGATCGGCCGCTTCGCCCCGCACCTGCGCGTCGTGACGTACGCCGGCAGCAAGGACGAGCGCACCGCCGCGCAAGCCAAGGTATTGCATCGCACGCATCGAGCGCTCTTATGCATTGCTTGGAATAGATTGCGACCACGAGCCCGCATGTGGTGCTCACGTCGTACGAGCTCGTGCTCCTCGACACGGGGTACTTTAAGACGCTGCCGTGGGTCCTTGGCGTCTTTGACGAAGGCCATCGACTCAAGAACCCGAAAGGCAAGCTGTACCAAGCTCTCTGCGCCGACATCTCGTGCGTACGAGACGTATTGGTTGCAGTGTCCTCACGCGCTTCGCTGTAGGTTTGATCGGAAGCTCCTCTTGACGGGCACACCCGTGCAGAACAACATGCTCGAGCTCGCCGCGCTCCTCGCGTTTTTAAACCCGAGTGTCTTTACCGAGGACGTCGTCGAGCGCTTCGTCGCGGCCAATTTGGCGCCGGCGACGCTGCGGGCTCTCTTGGCGCCGCTCATGCTGCTGCGCACGGTGGCAGACGTCAAGTCGACGCTGCAACTGCCGCCGCTCTCCAAGGTTGTCGTCCACACGCGCATGGCGCCAATGCAGCGAGCATACTACAAGGAGATCGTCTCGAAAGGCTCGGGCGACGGGCCCGGCGTCTCGCTCATGAACATCCTCGCGCAGCTCCGGAAGGCGTGCAACCACCCGTACCTGTTCCCGAACGCCGAGCCGGAGCCGTTCTCCGAAGGCCCGCATCTGTACGAGAACAGCGGGAAGCTCCACGTGCTCCACGCGCTCTTGCCGGCGCTCCACGCGCAAGGCCACGTCGTCTTGCTTTTCTCGACGTCTACCGCCTTCCTCGACATCATCCAGGACTACTGCACGATGGCCAAGCTCTCTTACGAGCGCCTCGACGGCTCCGTGCGCGGGGAAGAAAGGTGCGCCTTCCAGAGAAGCCAGCAAGTATCTGACCGACTGCGTAGGTGGCAAACCATTGATCGCTTCCGCAAGCGCGACGACACGTTCTTGTTTCTGTTGAGCACGCGCGCCGGTGGCGTTGGCTTGAACCTCCAGCGCGCCGATACGGTACGCTTTATCGAAAGGTGGTCGTCTCACGAGCGCATTAGGTGATTTTTTGCGACGTCGACTACAATCCGCAAATGGAGCTCCAGGCGCTGGCGCGGGCTTATCGCATGGGACAAACCAAGCCGATTCACGTGTTGCACTTGATCTGTCAGCACTCGGTGGAAGAGCTCATCTATAAACGGTCCCTCGCCAAGCTCGAGCTGTCTCAAAAAGTGTGCTCGTCATGCCCCACAGTACGGAATGTTACGGAGTTCTAGGTGCGCGAAGCCTCCAAGCTCCACCTGCACGTCGACGACACCAACCCTGCGTGTCTCGATGGGCTTCCGAACGACGCCGTCCTCGCGTATGGTCTGCATCATCTTTTGGAGAGCTCGGACGAGGCGCTCGCACCGCTCTCCGCTGACGAGATTGCGGTGCTGCTTGATCGCACGGCGCCGCTAGAAGCTGCCGCCCCTGCCATCTTGGCCGACGTCGCCGTCGACAACATGTACTGCTTCGAAGGCACCGACTACTCGGGCCAAGACGCGGCGTGCCTCAAGACCCTCAAGGCCACAACGCCTACCAAGACGTCCCGTAAAGGAGCCAAACTCAAGGTCCAGTACGAGGACGACGAAGGCGGTGTCGACGTCGATATGGAGGAAACGGAGGAGGAGCGGGCGGCGCGCAAGCAAGCTGCGCTGGCCAAGAAGCTCGCTATGTGGGCCAAGAACCAATACACGTCGCACGCGCTCGACCCTTGCGACGACGACGCGGCCAACGAAACGAACGAGATGGAGCTGGCATACACGACGGGCAACGCGGCGACGGTCCAACCCGCGGGCGCACAGCCTCTCGTGATCGTCCACTGCGTCGACACGAGTGGCGCCTGGACGCCGCGCGGCTTCTTTGGCGCGCTCTCAAGCCGGTCCAGCGCGCCCGAGACCGTGTACGCGGCCGCGAAAAAGTGCCAGGACCTCAAGCTCGGCCAGGCCCACTGCGTTCCGATCAGCGACAGCGTGTACGTCTGCCTCCTCGTTGTGCAGTCATCAGCCAAGTCCAAGCTTAAACTGCGCACTGCCAAAACGCTCGCCTTCCGCCTCAACGCGCTGCAGGAGTCTCTCAAGGCGCTCGCAGGCTTTGCGCGAGCGACCGGCGCGTCCGTGCACATGCCTCGCCTCGGCGCCGGCACGCCGGGCTTCAACTGGTACGCCGTCGAGCGCCTCCTAAAGAAGCACTTGGTCCGCTGCGGCGTCGAGACGTCGGTCTACTACTACAAGCCTCCGCACAAGAAGCCCAAGGCTGCACCGTAAACGAATCTTTTGCGCGTGTTTCTACCGTGTATTTCGCGGTATTACCGTAAATGGGATACAAATACAGGAATGGCTTGACACGGCAACGAGATCTTGTGGAGGCGCACGATGCTGACGTTCCATGCCAAGCTCGAGTGCAACACGTACTCGCCCTGGCTGGAGCACTACGTGAGCTACCTCGAGCTCAAGGCACTGGTCAAGAAGCTCCAGAGGCGCGCGACCTTTCTGCGGCAGCACGAAGCAGGCAACGAGGCGGCGCCGTGCCTCCCGCCCGAGGCCAGCGACTTTGCCGTTGCATTTGATGCCAACTGCGTCCGCGTCCAAGACTGGTACAGCGAGCGCCTCGACGAGTTCTTGGCGCAGTTTGCGCTACTCACGCGTCAGTGCGAGGCGCTGCAGAGCCATGGAGAGCAAGACCACGTCGAGACGGAGCTCCTCAAGACATCGTTCATCGAGCTCCACCACCTCGTGCGCACCCTGCGCGACTACGCACTTCTCAACTACACGGCGCTGCGCAAAATCCTCAAAAAATACCTCAAGAAATGCCCCATGGCCAGCGCCAACCACGACAAGCTCCAAACCGAGCTCCATTGCCAAGCGTTCGCGACCGCCGAGGCAGCGCAACGATTGGCGGCAGACCTCGAGGCCTTTTACACGGCGTCGTTCCACGACAATGACCGCGTCCTCGCGCTCTCGGAACTCGACGGCTGGAAGGACGACGCGCTCGACTGGCGACACGTGTACATTGGCTTGAAGATGGGCGTCTGCTTGGTGCTGACGTTCTGGCTGCTCTGGGACCACGCACTACTGGCCTCGCCAGGCTACCATGCCAAGCTGTACGCGTGAAGGCCATGCAAATATTCACGTATTGTCTTGTAGGACGCAGACCAAGGCGTACCCTGTCTACCGCGGCGTCGCGCTCCTTCTCTTCTTCCACTGGCTCTGGGGCCTCACGCAGTACGCGTGGCGCTCGGCGCGCATCAATTACATGTACATTTTCGTTTGGTTCCGTAGAACTCAGACGATTAGGTTCATTTGCGAGCTCGACCCGCACACGACCGCCGACTACACCCAAGTCTTCAACGACGCCAGCGACCTCACGATGGTCTTCTACGCCAACTTTCTCTTGTACGTCCAGGTCGTCTCGGGCGAGCTCTCCGGGTCGCTCCTTCCCCGCGGCTACTACCCGCTCGCCCTCGTCGTGTACGTCCTGTACCGCTACTGCATCAAGGCGTGGTCGCGCCAGAAACGACTGCTGCGCGTCCTGCACGACATTGCGCTCACGCCGTTCTTTCCCGTGAGCTACTTTCACACGTTCGTCGGCAACTACTTGACGAGCGCCACCAAGATGAACCAGGTGAGGTCGATTGTGATATGTTCCCCAAACTTTAATCGGAGAGACTAGGACTTTGCGTGGACCGTGTGCTTTTTCGCCACCGGCGAGTTTACCGAGAGCGACGACGTCCCGAGCGAGTGCTCGCGCAATGTGTACTATACCCGCGTCGCCGTCCCGCTCATCTGCGCCGTGCCAGTGGTGCGTCTGATTCAACCGAGGCTAGAGCGGTTGTCTATATGCCGACGAGTAGTGGTGGCGCTTTCTCCAGAGTTTGCGGCGGTGCTACGAGCTCGGGTCGTGGTTTCCGGGCCTCCCGAACGCGCTCAAGTACGCACTGGCGCAGCTCGTGATCTTGTTCGGGCTCTTCCACTCGTACTACTCGCCCCTCGCGCCGAGCAACTCACTGCAGGTTGGAACTCGGACGCGCTGTCGATGTATATTCCTATCGGTGGTCTGCGTAGGTGGTCTGGGTCTGCCTGTTCGTGTGCAGTTCGCTCTACAATTGGGCGTGGGAAGTGGTCATGGACTGGGGTCTTCTTCGTCCCAAGTATCAATTTCTGGGTGACGGGCACATGTACTCGCGTCGGTGGGTCTACTACGGTAACACTCAAATGCTTGCCGCATGCGAGTCGACACTCTGCGCATAGTGGCCATCATCGTCAACCTTGTCCTCTGCTTTTCGTGGACACTGGCGCTGATCCCGCCGGACGTCGGGTCTTTTGGCACGCTCCTCTTGGATTTGCAGCCGATTACGCTCTTCATGGAGCCGATGCGCCGCACCATGTGGAGCTGTCTGGCGATGGAGAATGAGCATTTGCGCAACACGTTGGGCTTCCGGAAGGAACACTTTATCCCGCTGCACTTTGACCGGCCGCCCTCGCCCACAGTGCGTAAGCCAACGTACGCGTTCCGGATCGCGGCCTTGAGCGCTGTCGTGCTCTGCCTGAGCGCTGCTGCCATTCTCTTGGGCTAGGGTTGGGTAGAAATTTCCAAAAGGAGCTCACTTGACCGACAAAAACGCTCCAACAATCGAGGCTTGAAGCCCCAGCCATGCCTCCTAGACTAGTATATGGAGGCGTGGAAATGAACGAACCAAGACTACTCTATTATCATACTACTCCAAATGAGCTATTAGCAGCCGTCGCCACCAGCAATCATGAGGCACGATGTCGACTCGAACATGGAGAGGATGCTGCACGTGATGGAGTAGACGAGCATGCAGAAGCAGAAGATGAGGACACCGCCGCCAATGATGGGAAAACGGCCGCCGTGGCGCTGGAGTTCGTGGAGTTGCGCCTTTTGCTTTGGGAGGAAGAACGACGTGACGCACGCCAGGACAAAGCACGAGTAGTAGATGATGTACGTGTACGCGACTTGGTTGCGCACGTGCTTGGTGTCCGAGATGATCGCGTCTTCGTCGACGTCAAAGTTGCGGTAAATCAAGTTGGAGAGGACCGGGCCGACTGCCGCCGGAAGGTTGGTGACCGTCGTGAGGAGACCATAGATCATTCCTTCGTTGCCGATCCCAGCGAGCTCGACGATCATGAACGTCGTGACAATGAAGAGGACACCCTGCGGCAGCTGCTCGGCCAACGGCACCCCGAGGTAGAACCACTGGTTGCGGAGAACGTCGTAAAAGGTACAGAACTGCACGACCGAGTCGATGCAGGCTGTCGTCAAGGTGGTCGACACAACGACGATGCGCCAGTTCCAGTTGGTGCCCCAGCGACCGATGGACGCGACAATGCAAGCAAATATGAGGTTGGAGACGATCGTCATGATCTGGCTGTTGAGGTTCTCGACCTTGGCCCAGTGCAGCTGCACGTACGGCGCCGCCGTCGACGAGAAGCCACCTCCAAAGAGGTTGTAGAAGAAGTTGAAGAGCATGAGCTGCCACATGGCGCGCTTCTGGATGAGTTGCCAGACCTGCGCAATGTACTCGGAGAACTTGGCGGCCTCGTGCTTGTGGTCCTTGATGAAGAGGATTGTGACCGGAACCATGACGACGCAGGGTACGCAAAGGATGATGTACATCGTGTGCGCGCCAAAGTCCCACGAGTACGAGCCAGCGAAGCGAGGCGAGTTCATGCAAAAGCCAGCGATCGCCGTCGAGATCGTCGTGCAGACGGTGCGCGTCGTGTAGACGAGCGACTGCATGCGACCACGGATTGCAAGCGGCTCGCGCTGAGCGTACTCGACGACCAAAGCGTCAGCTGGGACATCGGCAATGATGTACGAGATCGTAGCGAGGCCAAAGAGGATGGCAACAACACCACCCTTGTCCTTGGCGTTGTG
>NW_012156562.1:31763-35407 GCF_000151545.1 Saprolegnia parasitica CBS 223.65
TTGCATTGTCGGCCGCCGTGCGGTTGATCGGGTCCTTGAGGCCGACGGCATCAACCGGGTAGTATGGATCGCCGAGGTCCATGCACGAGAGGATGAGGAGGAAGCAGAGGCAGCACGTCCAGCCGATCACCATCCACGACTTGCGGCGGTAGCCCTTGATGGGCACGCAGTCCGAGATCATGCCAACAAACACCTTGAGCGACCAGCCGATAGTCACCAATGTCTTGGCCGAGTTGTACTGAGCGCCGGTCATGTGGTAGTAAACCGGTGAAGACGGGGTAGAGAATGTTGGGCAGGCAGCCGTAGATGAGGCCGACGCAGACGTACTGCGAGAGCAAGCCGAGCACTTCGCGGCTCAAGTAGTCGGGGGCGCCACCGGCGCGGAGGGCGCCGTCTTCGAGATCGCCGGGCGTCTTGGCGTCGGCATAGTCGTCGCCCGCTGGCTTGTCCTGCGTCGCCGAGACATACGAGACGCGTTCTTGGAGCTCCATGGCACCGATCTGCTTCTTTGAGGTCATTATTGGGGCCCGCTGCAAATTCCAAACTGATTGCAGAAAAGTCTTGAGCACAGACGCCTGCCATGTAGCATCGACGGTGTTCCCAGCGTTTCGTCACAGTCGTTGAATATGTAGACTTGGAAATTGTATCAAGCAAAGGAGCCGGGGGCTGGACAAGACCATGTGGTCCAATTACGCTGACCCATGCCGAAGTCTAGGGAGACGGCTAACGTTAGAGGGTATCTTGCAGGCGCTGCGACGCGCGTCACAAAGCAGTCGTTCCAAACCACAAATCGTCGACTTTATTGCTGTATAATACACTCTCATCGGGCGAGAAGGGGTCTTTTGTTGGCCGATGGACGGCGCTGCGTGGGTCGTGGCGTGAGAAAACGAAAAGGCGTCCCACCCTGGGCTGTTACACCTTGCTGATTGCGATCTGACAAAAAATTTCTCTCGTTCGCCACGACAGCTCTGGACAACCCGAGCTTGGCTGCTCCCTCGATGCCATCTTCCCACTGCCGACCCAAGATGTTGGTGCCCACCCCATATTTCCGGCGGCCGACATCGTGCGATGCGTTACGTTTGGAACACGATCCAAAAAAGCTCAAGTGAATTGTGGACAGGGGTGGTTTGAACTTGCGAATGATCGCGCGGTTGGAGGCGTACGGAGCAAAAGATTGCGCACCTACCCAAGGTTGCACAAACCATCGGACTGCGTCAACTTGCTAATAGCGTGCGAGATCATCGGCTAGCCGATGTGCTCCAAGCCGTTGTGGGGTTGGCTAAGGCTCGAGTTTTGAAGACGGCTCGGAGCCAAGCTGACAGCGACCCTCTTTACTACAGAATGGACGATTGGGCCATGGTACATCGTACTAGTATGAACGTTGCCTGGAAGATGCTGTAGCTGCGGGCGAATCGTCGATTTTCGTGGCTAAAGAGGCGTGTGCAAAAGTACGCCAAACCAAATCAGTGTGACTTCAACCACGCCATCTTATTGATACCACAAAGGATTTACAATCATCACAAGCGCTCTCGACACGATCGAGACCAACTGGCCGTGTCTAGTATTACCGGTATAGCTGCCACGACTCGAGCCACAAGAGATACATCAATATACTGTAAATGGTGCTGCACGCTCCACCCAGCCTTGTGGAAACGGGCGCTGTCTTTGCTTTTCGTCAAGTTAGAAACCCCCAGACGCATGTGTAGCTCAGGTGCGCGAACTTGATGGCATCCTATGCAGGATCGAAGGTCTGTACATTGTACGTTCGCGCACCTGGACTGCATATGTGCGTCATGTTTGTATTTTAATGCACCAATGCATTTTAATATCGCAAGCTCATCGACTTTACAAACATCACGTTAAACCAAGCCGCCATGGCTGGTTCGACTCCACAAGGTCACCAAGCCGTTGACCCAGACGACGCCCGCCGAAGCCCGCCGACGTCGTGCCCCGCCAAGGACGCGCTTGCAGCTACCGACCCGTCACCTGGGCGTCGAGGAAGACTTCTACGAGGCGCCTGCTGCCGTAGCCGCCGCAGCCGAGCTCCGGCTACCCGACGCTATCTTACCCAAGTACGCCGACTTCGTCTACCAAGTGATGCTCCGCACGGTCAAGTTCCGCGCACATTTGCACTGGCTCGACAGGGCCGACCAAGCGTGCCTCTTCTGCCCCGCGCACGAGACGTACCGCCACTTCCTCGTAGACTGCGACTTCATCAAGGACGTGTGGAGCACGCTTCACGCCGTCACGGTCCCTTTGGGGGTGACCTTGCCGACTACGCTCTCCGGCTACCTCTACTCGACGCCCCAGACGGCGTCCAGCATGCACCAAGCTGCGTTCCGATACCTCTGGCCCGTGATCCGCGCCTGCGTCTGGTTCAACGTCTGGCGAGTCCGGAACGATCGCGTCTTCCGCGCCGACCTACCGCTGCCAAGTCCATGGACGATTGCCGTCAAGGCGGCACGTGTCGCTCAACTGCACTTGCACCACAGCCTCGTACAAGAGCCCGCGCAGCCTGCTCTTCGTCGTCTTCTCCAGCTCCTCGCCCAACATGAGTGGCCGCGACGTCACCTCGTTCCGCGGATAGCGCTCCTGCCTCCGCCTGCCTAAATCAAGTCCCTCAACCGAGTACACACAACGAAGAAAGTCCGACAATTTTATTTAGCATAGTTTTATCTATTGTAATAGAGACCCACTTCAACAACAAACATCACGTTAAATGTGGATCCAATCCAATAGTAATATGACTGCATCTGATTGGTCAATCGTGGCAACACGAGACCTTGGCGCCCGTGCACGAACGACGTGGTGTGGTCTACAGCCCTCAAAGCTCACGGTGTCGTCATCAAGCCAATCAATCACAACGTGCCTGCCTCTACCAGCCACGCGCTCGACCAATGCCAGGTTGTCTTGCGTCGAGACGATGCTGCAGACCCAGACGGCAAGATGGTCGTGACCTCGTCGCATGTCGGAATGGCTGCTGCGCCGGGCGTTCTTTGGCTCTATTTGGATGCGCCTTGTCGCTGCAAAGGCCCATGGCCAAGTCAATGCAGGACAAATGGTGAGATATATATCCGAACGTGGTTGTGTTGTTCTGGTCTCCATTATCCTAGCACAATGGCAGCTACGCTGAGACAAAGCAAGCCCGCGCTCAGAGCTGCAATCTTGTACACGTATGTCGTCGCCGAGGCTTTGCCTTCATCAAGAGACGACGGCGGATCCAAGTGCAGCGGGAGCGAGTACGTCGATTGAAAGCCCAGTGTGTTGCGCAGGTGCTCGTTCTTGATCGCGAGGCAGCTCCACATGGCGCGGCGCATGGGCTCCATAAACATCATCATGGGCTGCATCGAGAGCAGCACCGTGCCCAGAGGCGACCCGGCGTCGGGCGGGATCAGCGCCAGTGTCCAGGAGAAGCTGAGAACGAGGTCAATCCCGATAGCGACCGCTACGCAAGACTTGAAGAATCAGCCTCCAAGTAGACGGCGTACCATAGTAGACGTGACGCCGCGACTTGATGCGGGTCGTGGCTAAAAACTCGTGCCGTGGACGCCGGCCAACGCCCCAGTCCATGACCACGTCCCAGACCCACGAATAGAGCGAACTGCACACGAACAGGCAGACCCAGACCACCTACGCAGACCACC
>NW_012156562.1:35674-38854 GCF_000151545.1 Saprolegnia parasitica CBS 223.65
CGCTCGGGACGTCGTCGCTCTCGGTAAACTCGCCGGTGGCGAAAAAGCACACGGTCCACGCAAAGTCCTAGTCTCTCCGATTAAAGTTTGGGGAACATATCACAATCGACCTCACCTGGTTCATCTTGGTGGCGCTCGTCAAGTAGTTGCCGACGAACGTGTGAAAGTAGCTCACGGGAAAGAACGGCGTGAGCGCAATGTCGTGCAGGACGCGCAGCAGTCGCTTCTGGCGCGACCACGCCTTGATGCAGTAGCGGTACAGGACGTACACGACGAGTGCGAGCGGGTAGTAGCCGCGGGGAAGGAGCGACTCGGAGAGCTCGCCCGAGACGACCTGGACGTACAAGAGAAAGTTGGCGTAGAAGACCATCGTGAGGTCGCTGGCGTCGTTGAAGACTTGGGTGTAGTCGGCGGTCGTGCGCGGGTCGAGCTCGCAGATGTATCTAGTCCAAGAGACCTTAGTAGGAGTGATGAAGCAACGGAAAACGTACAGATAGTCGATGCGGGCCGAGCGCAAGACGAACTGCGTGAGGCCCCAGAGCCAGTGGAAGAAGAGAAGCAGCGCGACGCCGCGGTAGACAGGGTACGCCTTGGTCTGCGACCTACGCAGCCATCAGAAGAGATCGCGCGACACCGAGACGTACAAAACGACGCGTGTGCTGACCGCCGAGAACACGTAGTGCCACAAAACCCAGAGCGTCAGCACCAAGCAGATGCCCATCTTCAAGCCAATGTACACGTGTCGCCAGTCGAGCGCGTCGTCTTTCCAGCCGTCGAGTTCCGAGAGCGCGAGGACGCGGTCATTGTCGTGGAACGACGCCGTGTAAAAGGCCTCGAGATCTGCCGCCAATCGTTGCGCTGCCTCGGCGGTCGCGAACGCTTGGCAATGGAGCTCGGTTTGGAGCTTGTCGTGGTTGGCGCCGGCCATGGGGCATTTTTTCAGGTATTTTTTGAGAATTTTGCGCAGCGCCGTGTAGTTGAGACGGGCGTAGTTGTACAGGCCGTGAACGAGGCGGTGGAGCTCAATGCACGACGTTTTGAGCGTCTTGGACTTGGCGTCGTCGCTGCTTGTTGCGAGTGCATCCCACTGCCGCGCGAGAAGTGCAAACTGAGCCGAGAACTCGTCGAGGCGCGCGCTGTACCAATCTTCAACACGGACGCAGTTGGCGACGAACGCAGCTTCAAAGTCGCTGGCCTCGGGCGGGAGGCAGGGCGCCGCCTCGTTGCCTGTTTCGTGCTGCCGCAGAAAGGTCGCGCGCCGCTGGAGCTTTTGAACAAGCGCCTTGAGCTCGAGGTAGCTCACGTAGTGGTCGCGCCATACGGGAAAGGCATTCCGCTCGAGCGTGGACTGGAAGGTTAGCATCACGGCGGGGTATAATTAGATCTGGCCTTCTTTGCGCTTCGAGAGACAATGCCCCTTCTCGATGGCATCCACGACAGATCTTCGTGTCGCATAAACGCGCCGACGCATCGTCCCGCACGTCATTTCGACGGCAGAGTACGCTACGTCGCGCGCTGTATTCGCTAGTTCTAGTCGGTTGGCCGCTCATCTCTCCTCCCTGTCCTCAGAGCCAAGGCGCCATTAGTTTAGCCTCGACACGCGACTGTCAATGAGAACAGCACGCAGAAATGATGACGTGTCGCATGCAACCGTCACGCTGCGATGTGGGACACGGTTCGCGAGTGGCTGGAAATCGCCATCATACACTGTGATCAACCGACCTTGACGCACACTAGCTCGCACACTACTGCTGCCTCAACCTGGTGCATCGCCACCTCGGCCGCGCTCGCCCGATGTGTTTCAACCGCAGGCTGCATTTGGCAGCTGAGTGAGCTTATGCAATCGCAACGAGCCCAGCCAGCTCGAGAGTGTACTGCACTGAGACGAAGGGGAGCTCCTCAGCTTTTGTCGCGACGCACACTCAAGTGTTGGCCTGCCATAACCAGCCCGCTCGTACTAGTGGCTGGCTGCGGGATCGTCGCACGAGCGTCGAAGGACAAGCAAGTCGAGAGTCAGAATGCAATGCAAGTCCACTCACTCGAAGCCGTAATGACAAGCTTACCATCGCGCTTACCTCGCACCGTCATATCCGTCTTTCTCGAGCTCTTCGCTCCGTGGCTTCGAATCCGGTCGAGACTATAATTGCGGCGGCTCCAGCCATTCTGCATGTGAAGACAAGCGTTTGGGACAAAGGACGGCACAGACATATGTATTGAGATTCAATATCTTAGCAGCCGTCGCCACCAGCAATGAGCAAGCACGACGTCGACTCGAACATGGAGAGGATGCTGCACGTGATCGAGTAGACGAGCATGCAGAAGCAGAAGATGAGGACGAAGCCGCCGACGAGCGGGAACTGACCGCCCGTGCGCTGGAGTTCGTGGAGCTGGAGCTTTTGCTTTGGGAGGAAGAATGACGTGAAGCAGGCGATAAAGAAGCCGGTGTAGTAGATGATGTACGTGTACGCGACTTGGTTGCGCACGTGCTTGGTGTCCGAGATGATCGCGTCTTCGTCGACGTCAAAGTTGGAGTAAATACGGTTCGAGAGGACGGGACCGACGGCCGACGGGAGGTTCGAGACCGTCGTGAGGAGGCCATACACAATGCCTTCGTTGCCGATCCCGGCGAGCTCGACGATCATGAACGTCGTGACAATAAAGAGGACACCCTGCGGCAGCTGCTCGGCCAACGGCACCCCGAGGTAGAACCACTGGTTGCGGAGAACGTCGTAAAAGGTACAGAACTGCACGACCGAGTCGATGCAGGCTGTCGTCAAGGTGGTCGACACAACGACGATGCGCCAGTTCCAGTTGGTGCCCCAGCGACCGATGGACGCGACAATGCAAGCAAAGATGAGGTTGGAGACGATCGTCATGATCTGGCTGTTGAGGTTCTCGACCTTGGCCCAGTGCAGCTGCACGTACGGCGCCGCCGTCGACGAGAAGCCACCTCCAAAGAGGTTGTAGAAGAAGTTGAAGAGCATGATCTGCCACATGGCGCGCTTCTGGATGAGTTGCCAGACCTGCGCAATGTACTCGGAGAACTTGGCGGCCTCGTGCTTGTGGTCCTTGATGAAGAAGTACGTGATCGGGAGCATCGCGATGCACGGCACGCAAAGGATGATGTACATCGTGTGCACGCCAAAGTCCCACGAGTACGAGCCAGCGAAGCGAGGCGAG
>NW_012156562.1:38954-48679 GCF_000151545.1 Saprolegnia parasitica CBS 223.65
AGTGAAGACGGGGTAGAGAATGTTGGGCAGGCAGCCGTAGATGAGGCCGACGCAGACGTATTGGGCAAGCAGACCGAGCACTTCGCGGCTCCGATAGTCGGGCGCGCCACCGGCGCGGAGGGCGCCGTCTTCGAGATCGACCGGAGTCTTGCCATCGTCGTAGTCGTCGCCCGCTGGCTTGTCCTGCGTCGCCGAGACGTACGAGACGCGTTCTTGGAGCTCCATGGCACCAGTGCGCTTGGCTTGCATCTTGGTCGTGGCAAGTTCAAAACTGAATGAAGTGCGAAGTGTGAAGAGGACTTGGGACACGCTGGACCCTTGACGTTTCTCGCCGTCCAATGGTCTGCTTGAATCAGAAATACGACCTGGAGAAAAAGTTGACGGGCAAATTGTAGGGCAGTCAACGTATGTACAAGGGTGCGCGCCTCGCATGGGTGCTACCACTGTACCACCCCTGGGCGACCGTTGAAAACGAAAATGGTCTCTGCGCTTCCTCTTCGTCACGAGTGCGCATCTGGTGGCTGCGGGGTGCGCATTCCATTCACTTCCATTCGCTGGACCGTATCAAAGGACGGGCGGCAACGTGCAGTATCGTTTCGCTCTCGTGGCCGGTGGCGTGAGAAAACGACCACCTCGGGCTTGGGTGATTCGCAATCAGATATGACGCGTTTCTTATCCAAAGTGCAACTCTACACCGTTGCAACGCGCCTTGAAAGACTCGGCGAGAGCTCTCTGAGAGGGGCACCGACCGAGCAAGTCGACGATTGCCGTGCTTTGCGCATGGTTAACACTCACTGTGCAGCGCGAGCTTCGCGCGCTGCGCTCTCTGACGACGTTCTCGTCGGGGGTCAGGGATTCAACAGCACTCCACATGTCATCGCTACGGTCGCTGCTTCAAGCCCGCTCTACGTAGGACCTTACCACGCCGTGTTGCACTCATAAGCTGCAAGACCAGTACGGTATGACGAAGACGTCAATCCGCTCTCACTCATGTATAATGCTCTTCGAAATGAAACGCTTCTAAGCAAACGATCGGTAACGCTTAGCCCGCCAACGCCTGACTTTTGAATCAGATGAACGTATGCTGCGAACTCGGAACGACGCTTCTCAGAAAACAGGATTGCGGGGATCGCGATGGATGGATAAGACGGCGCCATTATGTATGGTATATATATGAACGTGTTTCGCGTTATCTTCGTTGTTACAAAGAGTTCGCATACGTAGAGACTAACAATCTTCTTCTTCATTTGTTCACCGGGCCGTGGCTGCGCAGGCGGCGGCGCGGGGGCTCGTCTTGCTCTTCTGTAGTCGCCCGGGGGCGCTTGTGGCCGCGGGTGAGGGCCATGACGACACGCTGTGTAAAGGCCTTCGAGGATTTGCCGTCGGCGGCAAAGCTACGCAGTTTGTTGAGGTCCTCGAGAGACGCCAGCGACTGAGGCTGCGTTTGGAGGTCGCGGTGCAGGACGATCGTTATGTGTTTCGATAATGCTCGGGGATCACGAGCGGACCTAATTGAAGTATAGTGTACCAGCAGTTACACTACACTATCATGAGGTCCGCTTTCTCTTTGGTGTGCCAAGGTGATTCGTTTTCTTTGCGCGTTGCTTCGGCGTCGATTGCCCACGAGATGAGACATGTATCGCTGAACGCTTTCGGCGGCGATAAGGGCTCGCTACCACCATCTCGTCAGCTAGGAATCTCGTTAATCAATGCCAGCATGTTTACATGCAGCTTATTTACCTGCGCGATGCTTGGTGCAAACGTTGGCAGCTGTATAAAGCCCCGCTCGTCGTGTTCCCAACGGCCACACTGGTCGTCGATACGATGTTGTCGACTCATATGTGATTGTTTGTCAGTGTGCGCAGACACGAGCGATACATGTCAGTCCATGAATTCAGTCTCGCCGGTTCTATGGCCTAAGTTGCAGGCAGAAACACTTCTGTGATAGCACTCCATGCGTAAGGTGTGCAAGGGCGGAATAGTGCCGATGAGTCATGCAACATGTGTTTTTTAATGGGTACGTGCGCCAGATGTTCTACGCGCCGCGTTGGATAGCGGTAGTCCACCATTTTCCATCACTGCAAGCCGTGACAGTCAAGTCGTGCAGTCGCATGGTCCGAGATACAGGTCATAAATGCACCGACCAACTGCTTGATCGCGTTCACGCGACAGCTCGTCTAGCACCGACGCGTACAAGACCTTGCGTTCCCCGGCATCGGTCAGCGCCGACAGACTCTTACCATTGCCTAGCAACGAGCGTCAGTGCAGGCGTAAATGTGCGACGATGAGAAAACCCACGGAACGTGAAGCAAAAAGAGGCCCTTTTGTTGCAGTGATCGTCGGGATCTCAAATCCGTGGGTAGCACAACACGGGCTCAGTGTTACCGTGCATCTCTAAGGTTCAAGTCATTTGGTAGATTAGTTGGTCTACTTGTCGGTTGGTCGACACAGTGGAGGCGGTTCATTGACGAGCATCCGTGTAGAGTTGCGGTCGATACTTTATAGACCGTCAGCAGCTCAGTGCTCACAAAGCCCCGACGGAACCCGGTCGATCGACCTGCATCAACGAGTGATTTGATTACGCGAAACGCATCGTCCAAGTCAAATGAAGGCGCATCGGTCCTTCTCTAAGATCTTGGTCAACAATTGCCGCGTGTTGTGTCTGGTTTGGTCAATCCATGCCAGGCCGATGCAAGGGGTATCGCTGGCGAGACAAGACTCCAGGAAACGAGTAGCCTAGAGTCAGTGTAGTCTCTGTGTGCGTGGTGTAGATAGGATAGGACTAAGTGCCATGTACGGATGCTGTCCGGTCGTGACCCTATAACCCCTGTTGTAGCCTCTTGGCGACGGTCTCATCCGGCACAGCCTATCATTCTCTCCACGGCGCAGACCTCCGTAGTCTCACTCCTCCTTTGTTCTCAATCTGCCTTCGTGGCGTAGCGCAATGCAACTGCCTGCTTCCTGGGAGATGGCTCTCCCCTCGCTGCATTGTTTGCGTTGCACCACAAAAACCACCACACGCGTCAATGCAGCGATGCACTCTCGCCCGCCCCATGCCAGCCTTCCAGCATATGGGTGATGTCCCAGAGCTCCCGACTGGCTAGCTACCTCGTGAAGCTACGCAACAGAGATGTAGTTCTCGACTGATCGAGCTGGCTATAAGCACAGCAATGCGCTCAACATTGTGCTGGAAACGGCTGGCTGCGAAAAGTCGTTAAAATGCAAGTAAACACATGACACTACATTAGGCTCTAGGACTTTACACGGCAAAGCTCAGAGCTAAACAGAAGAAAGCTTAGCAGCCATCACCGCCAGCAATGACCAAGCACGACGTCGAAGCAAACATCGAGAGGATGCTGCACGTGATCGAGTAGACAAGCATGCAGAAGCAGAAGATGAGGACTGCGCCGCCGATAATAGGGTAGCTGCCGCCGTTGCGCTGGAGCTCGTGCAGCTGAAGCTTCTGCGATGGGAGAAAGTAGGACGTGCAGGCCGCGATGATGAAGCCCGAGTAGTAGATCATGTACGTGTACGCGACTTGGTTGCGCGCGTCGTCGGTGTCCGAGGTGATCGAGTCCTCGTCGACTCGGAAGTTGGAGTAAATCAAGTTGGCAAGCACTGGCCCGACAGCCGCTGGGAGGTTCGAGACCGTCGTGAGGAGGCCGTACACGATGCCTTCGTTGCCGATCTCGGCGAGCTCGACAATGACGAACGTCGTGACGATGAAGAGAACGCCTTGCGGCAGCATCTCGACGATGGGCACACCGAGGTAGAACCACTGGTTGCGGATGATGTTATAGATGGTGCAGTACTGCACGATGATGTCGATCGCGATCGTGGACAGCGTGGTCGAGACGACAACGATGCGCCAGTTCCAGTTGGTGCCCCAGCGACCGATGGCCGTGATGATCGCGGCGAAAATGAGGTTGGAGACAATACCCATGATCTGGCTGTTGAGGTTCTCGACCTTGGCCCACACAAGCTGGACGTACGGCGCGGCCGTCGACGAGAAGCCGCCGCCAAAGAGGTTGTAGAAGAAGTTGAAGAGCATGATCTGCCACATCGCACGCTTCTGGACGAGTTGCCAGACCTGCGCGAGGTACTCGGAGAACGGCGCCGCGACCACCTTGTGGTCCTTGATGAAGAAGTACGTGATCGGGAGCATCGCGATGCACGGCACGCAGAGGATGATGTACATCGTGTTGAGGCCAAAGTCCCACGTGTACGAACCGGCAAAGCGAGGCGAGTTCATGCAAAAACCGACAATGGCGCCGACAATGGTCGTGCAGATGGTGCGCGTGGCGTAGACGAGCGACTGCATGCGGCCACGGGTTGCGATCGGCTCGCGCTGGGCGTACTCGACGACCAAGGCGTCGGCCGGGACGTCGGCAAAGAGGTACGAGATCGTCGCGAGACCAAAGAGGATAGCCATGACACCGCCCTTGTCCTTGGCGTTGTAGTTGACCGTCGCGTTCTGCGCGTCCGTGCGCTCAAAGGCCGGGGTTTCAGCGACACTCGGGTCGCTGTAGTACGGGAGGTCCTTGTCGATGAACGTGATGACGAGGAGGAAGCAGAGGCAGCACGTCCAGCCGATCATCATCCACGACTTGCGGCGGTAGCCCTTGATGGGCACGCAGTCCGAGATCATACCGATGAAGGCCTTGAGCGACCAGCCGATGCCGAGAAGCGTCTTGGCCGAGTTGTACTGCGCGCCCGTCATGTGGTAGTAGCCCGTGATGACCGGGTACAGAAGCGACGGCAGCGTGCCGTAAATGAAGCCGACGGCCACGTACTGCGCGAGGAGACCAATGACTTCGCGGCTCATATAGTCGGGGGCGCCACCCGCGCGGAGGGCACCGCCCTCGAGCTCACCGGGGGTCTTGACGTCGCCGTAGTCTTCGCCAGCGGCCTTGTCTTGGGTTGCCGAGACGTACGAGACGCGTTCTTGGAGCTCAATGGCACCCGGTCGCTTGGCTGCCATGGTTGCTGTTGATGCTGAGAAGGCAAAAAGGAAAGTGAGATTGTGAGTTCACCGTATTGGTGTGGCAGGTGTTTTGTAACCCTCCAAATCTGATAGTGAAAGAGGTACCGAGATGTACGGTCGGGCGTCGTCTGTAGCCACGAAACGTTGAAGGTTGGAGCACGTTTCGACGATGCACTGTCCCGTCCACTCACGAGATCGGATCAGAAGTGGCGTGTACCGTCATCTGAGAGTAGTAGAAAACTTTGACTTGAACAATGTATAGTCTCATCAGTGCCAAGCCAAAAAGCAAACATATATGTGATGGTATGTTGCTACGCTGCTCCTGCGCACAGAGAAATCATCCCAAGAGAAATATAGCATGGGTATGGTTGATAGCTTGGGTGTTGTGCAGTAAGGGAAACGCCGTCGAAACCCCGTCCGACTGTAGGCGTCTGAGTCGCACCCGCGATGGAAAAAAGTTGAAGTAGCGTTCGCAGATGAGGAGCTTCTTGAAGAGCAGCTCGTTACGTCGCGCTGGTGCAAACGTGCGTTAGAATAACAAGCGCACGGACCCTCCTCGATTGACGTACAATTGCTGCTGACGGTACTATAGTAGCCAGTGCATTTTAGCCCCAGCAATAACCGGCGGCAACAATGTACTTCCCTTGATTGGACTGAGATCCTCGAAGGGGCCGCTTCTTTTCTTCTTCGCGCGGCCGTCTTTGTGGTCCCCGTCTAAGTAGACAGGCGGTCGGAGCGACCGAACCCAAATCGTGGCGGCCATGGAACGCCATCGGCGCCGGCAAGAGCTTGCCGATAGGCTCTTGAAGGGATCTGGGTGCACCAGCTTGCTCGCCCTCCCACGTTGTTTTCTTCGACGTCCTACTGTCGTCGCACGGCGGTAGCTCACAGCGGTATACAAATCGTTCATGAAATTTTTATACGGTGTTTGCCATCTGCCGTACTCAGACCATAGCACCTTGTGGGTGCCATCCAGCATTTGACACGAAAAGGGTTCAAAGCACCCTTTTTTGTACGTTGCCACGGAATTCGCACAATTCAGACAATACGCCGACGGTTCGCGTTGTTGATAGCACGCTAGAATGCCACCTATACTTATCTAGGCGATTTTCGACGAACCGGGCGCATCGATTTCGCTGGAAGTAATCTCGCGTCCACACAGGCGTCCAAAGGGCAAGCGGAGAACTGCAATTTCGCGTGGCTGTGTGCGCGTTGTCGGTAGAAAACAAACGGAGCCACGCAAAACGTCGCTCACGACAAGTTTGTACTGTGGCCTTTTTATACCGGGCTGCGACTCCCGTGCATTACACTAGACGCGATGCTGCTACCCTTGATCATATCTTCGCAGAGAAACTGGTGGCAAAAGTGTGGCAGCCAAAACCCATGGCGTCGCCTCGTTGTGAAGTGTAGCGTATTTGTCCGTCCCGGCTCCAACATCTGGAAGGTCGTCTGTCTCGAAAAGCTCGCTCGGAACGAACAAGCAGACGCGCTATCTTGGTTCATGTGGTGCGTGCGTCGTACACATCTAGCTTGCTGTCAAGGTTAATCGAGCTGCGCAGATGAGCACCCAACTGCACCCAATGCATGGCGTGTGGTCGACCTACAGGTTTCAGAGAACGTCGTTGCCCACAAGATTTTTCATGCCGTGAACACCACACATTTGCAGTACCGAGACCCATTGAGTCTGCCGCATTGGCTAAGGCGAGTTAAATCGTCCCAGTACTATTAGCAAGTGACTGAATTACAATTGCATGCGCTAGCGGCAGCAGGATGTAATCAGTGTATAGTTCGAGCGACCGGATCGTACATCCAGCGGCTTCTGCTACACTGTGCAGCCTCATCATCCAGTGTTTTCGTGTTTCGACACACTGTTTCCACACACAGTGTATTGTTTGATGGAGACAGTGTTTGAAACGACAACGCTGTTTCATCCGGAGTCTTTGTACTTACTTCCCACGCTTTCCACGCTACGATCGTCAATTGGGCGGGGGGAATTCACAGGTCTCGACTAAAGCTTTTAAATTGCTACATTAGGTTTTAGGCCTTGAAGCCGTCGGAGTATAGAGCTCAACAAAAGGAGGCTCAGCAGCCGTCGCCACCCGCGATGAGCAAGCACGACGTCGAACATGGAGAGGATGCTGAACGTGATCGAGTAGACGAGCATGCAGAAGCAGAGGACTAAGCCGACGATGAGCGGGAATTGACGGCCCGTGCGCTGGAGATTCTGCTTCGGGAGGAAGACCGCCGTGCAGCAGGCGATAAAGAAGCCTGTGTAGTAGATGATGTACGTGTACGCGATCTGGTTGCGCACGTGCTTGGTGTCCGAGATGATCGCGTCTTCGTCAACGTCAAAGTTGGAGTAAATACGGTTGGCAAGCACCGAGCCAACAGCCGACTGGAGGTTCGAGACCGTCGTGAGGAGGCCGTACACGAAGCCTCCGTTGCCGACTTCCGCGAGCTCGACAATGACGAACGTCGCGACGATGAAGAGGACGCCTTGCGGTAGCATCTCGACGATAAGCACGCCGAGGTAAAACCACGACGTGCGCAGCGTACAGTATGGCCGCTAGACTTGCGAGTCTTGCTACAGGACGAGACCGCTCTTGCGATCCGAACGACCGCGCTTGGGTGCTCCGGCGTGTCCGCATGTCGTTCGTGCTGAGTGTTTTCGTCCCCGTCCTACTGTCGTTATAAGGCAAATGGTCATTTACAGACCGCCAATCTATATTTTATACGGCGCCAACTCAGATCATAGTCCTCTTTTGTCAACCGAGAACCCGATTGCAAGAAATTCGCACATATCAGACAATAGGCAGGCAGCGTGCCCTTTTTGAGCACCCGTATGACCTACACATACTCATCTATGCGAATTTGCATTGACCACACAAAGACGCTAGGTGGGTCGCGTTGACACATCGATAGATAGGGCGTCTGTCGGATTGAACGGGATGCATTACCATGGAGGTTAACCGTAGCGCAGCTGCACGCGAACGACCGCGTCCGAGTCGGAGAAGACGCCTCGGTTCACGACCAGCGGCATGGCGTCCGTGAGGCACTTGTCGATGCTGCGAAGCGACACGTCGCGGTCTTCGGTGTCGAGTACGTACTTGGGCGCGTGCGGGAGGAGGTACTCGACGCCGCTCGCGCGGACGACGTCCCACATGTCGAGTCGCTTGTCCTCGAGTTCCGACGGCTGCTCGACCGAGAGCGAGATCGTCCACTTGTGCCACTGCGTGGTCGTGCCCAGCGGGATCTCGAGGCCGCGCGGGACCTTGTGCTGGAAGACCGGCTCGCGGAAGAGAAGGAGCTGGCGGTCGTCGGTCATGAACGACTTGGTTTGCTTCTTGAGTGTGATCCACGACGCCTTCATGTGGGGCTTCATGACCTTGAGCTGGAGCTCGAGCATCGGCTTGTCGCGAATCATGCGCTCACCCATGCGCTCGTGGCACACGCGGCGCAGAATCTCCTTCCAAATGAACATGGGCTGCGGCGCCAGCAGCGTCAAGTCGATCCACACCGCGAGCGCCGAGTGCTGCACTGTCTGCAGCACCGGCCCCAGCAGC
The DNA here is from genome assembly GCF_000151545.1 of Saprolegnia parasitica CBS 223.65. Taxonomy (NCBI): domain Eukaryota; phylum Oomycota; class Saprolegniomycetes; order Saprolegniales; family Saprolegniaceae; genus Saprolegnia; species Saprolegnia parasitica. The sequence continues at coordinate 47,502 of NW_012156562.1, forward strand.
ATGGTTTCGAGCACCTACGCGCCGTCGTCACGAACCGTCGTTTTAAACAAGAAAACTCGTACGCTCGCGCACTCGGTGGCTTCCTGCCCGAGGTTGGAGAGGTTGTTCAAGTAGCCTACCCGCCTTGTCATCTCAAAAACAGAAAGCCCAGACGTACCCGCGCCGTACATTTCGTGCAGCAGCGGCATGAGCTGTCGCCGGAGCTTCCCGCGCGTGCTCCACTGCGGCGTCGTGTCCTTCATGTACGGCACGCCAAAGACATGGGCAAAATCAAAAATCGCGTCCTTGTCGATCGCGAGCAGCGGGCGCCAAATGCGCACGCCGTTGACCGTCGACGACGTGCTCATGCCGTTGAGCCCGAGGAGCGACTGGCCCTTCATCATGTTGGAGATGACGTTTTCCTGCACGTCGCCGCGGTGGTGGCCCACGCACATGCCCGGAATGCGGTGGCGCGCCATGATCTCGGCGTACGTCGTGTACCGAATGTCGCGCGAGATGCGCTCGTACTCTTCGCGCTTGGTCGTCGCGCGCTGGCACTCGTCGATGCGCCGCACGTAGCACTCGATCCTGACCAGGTTCCGTGACGCGCTCCATCCTCAATAGTAGGCGTCGTACCCGAGCGGCTTGCACCAAGCCTCGACGTACGTAGCCTCGGCCGTGCTCTCGGCGCGGTTCTTATAGTCGATGTGCACCGCAACGACCTGGGTTCGATTGAGCGACCGGTCGACGTGGGCGTGTGTACCTTGAAGTTGTTGTAGCGCGGTGCAAGCTTGACGAGCAAGTAGGCGATGACCATCGAGTCGACGCCGCCCGAGAGCGAGATGCCAATCGCAGGGCAGGCCGGCGACCCTGCGTCCATCGCGCTGAGAAAACTGTGCATGAGCGGTGTCAGCACGTGCTTGGGCAACAGCTTGTCTTCGTCCGGGTGCAGAAAGGCCGCGCGCTCCAGAATGTCAAACTCGTCCTCGCCGCCGTCGTTGGTCACGACCGACGTCGACGCTGGGCGCAAGTGCGCTTGGCGCTGCACGGTCGTCCGCCGAAACTTGGACAGAATGTCCGTGTGCTCCGAGAGCATGGCCTAGTACGCATGCGAGTGATGGACCGTGCTCGGACATGACGTCTACCTCGCGACGGTTGATGTGCTCGAGGACGGACGCGAGGCGCGCATGCGTCGGCGT
>NW_012156563.1:0-42236 GCF_000151545.1 Saprolegnia parasitica CBS 223.65
TACGGATCTCGACTGGGTGGCCCAATCTTTTCGGATATATATTACATTATCCGGTTCACCAGCGTTTTCCCGCGGATGCGACAACGGAGTGCAAGAAGCTGGCAACGGAGTGCAAGAAGCTGGCGACGGAGCGCAAGATCCCGGGCCTTGTGCGGAGATGGCGCCAGTGATGGAAGGTTGACGGAGCGTATGTGCGCATGTAGAGTCCTCTTCAGCTGCAGGACACGACCCGGAAGATGCAGAGGATGGTGCTGCTGCTGCTCGTCGAGAAGGTACGGCCGCGACGTCCATGGAGATACCCGACATGTGCTCGTAGAAAGCGTCCTCGGAGCCTATCTACGACATGATCAAGCAGCTTGCGGCTGACCGCAAGCAGGAGCGAGCCGTGGCGAAGTCGATAATGACCATGTGCGAGTGATCTCTCCGAGCTCCATGCAGGATCATGCGTTGCATGTGTAGGTCCAAGGAAGTGCTGCGCAAGAAGGACGACCTGTATCGCGCTAGCTCTATAACGATCCTCCCAAGCCGCTATGGACCAACTGGGTCGAGGACGTTGCCCCCGACATGATCGCGCATCATGTGGCGGCAGCTTTAACGCCGGCAAAGCCCCGAATCAACCTCAATGTACACGTTGGAGACGACGCCCATGTCCCATTATGGTATTCCGTAGAAACAAGCGGAACTTGCTCGAGTGCAACGAAGCTTGGCGAAGAGAGATTGAGCGTCTGCAAGGGCTTAAGGCGCGGCAGAGTCAACGTTTCGAAGAGACTTCTCTACTGGGTACGTCAATGAAGATCTTCCAGACGCATCAATACCATGCAGCAAATAGGTCGAAGGCGCCTCATGATAGCCCAGCAGGGGTACATAATAGTACCCCTGTAGCCTAGAACCTCGGCTGCAGCGACAAGCAAGAGCTTCGTGCACATGCTCAACCGGATACATGCTATTTATCCGGATTACGGGCGTACTTTCGACCACTGACTTGGATTACACGAGGAAAAGATACCGTTGGGAGGGCATGCCAAGCGCGACCGACGACGATGACTGGGCCCGCGCGGTCGTGGCCACGGACGTGCTCCGGAGCGGCAGCCTCCTAGCCAAGGCCTTCCGCGCGCGCGTTGCGGACGAGCCCGAGCTCGCCAAGCAAGGCGTCGCTGACCGCCTGAGCGCACTCATGAAGGAGGCCGCGCCGGTCCATGGCACGTTCGTCGGCGACGACCTCGAGCGCATTCGGTTGCTCGTGTTTTCGAAGGAAGCAAGTGCCGTGAAGAAGACCTTTGACGCGTCGATGCCATCGGCAGTGCTGCGCGAGCAGGCGCTGGCCGCGACGACGACGTCGGCGCAAGTTCACGGCGGCAATGACTTTCAGAAGCGCTACTACATTGAGAAGCACCTCGAGCTCATAGCGAAATGTCTCGCAGCGCCAATGCCGAGCGCAATTCATGCCCGCGACGCGGTGCCGTACGCCGTCTCGGCCCATGCACCGACGGACCTTCCGGAGAAGCTCTTCTCGCTCGCGTCCGGGCGTCTCCAGATCGAGATGCTCCAGTCGTTTCGTCATCTCAACCCCACGTTCTTCCAGAAAGGCATACGTATCTTGGTGCGCACGCTCTTGGACGGACCGCCGCTGGCCCTGCGCACGATTGCGCCCAAGACGGCCGAGGCAGCGATGCTCGACGACCTCTCGGCGCTGGCCCTCTCGACGCTGGATGGGTCTAATGTCGATGACACGGAGGCTGCGCTGGCTCTCTTGTGTGCGCTCGGTGTGGCGAGCGGTCGCGTTCGATACCTCCTGTCGGCCGCTATGGGGCTTTTGACATGGACGCCGCCGACGTTTCCTTCCGCAGCATTTGCCGCCGATGTCGATACCATCGTTGCACGCCTCGAAGCTCACTCGCTGGACTTTCCGATCGGTTTGGTGTCGGCACAGAGCACCGTGGGTCAATTCCACGTGCCGAACGACCGTGCGACGGCGCTGGCCACCGACGGGACGTATCTGTACATGTGGAGCGGCGACCTTGTCAAGGTTGGGAGCGGCTACCACGGCAGTGTGGCTGGTCACGTCTACGCGACGTCTCATGCATGGAGCACGCACCTTGGTGCCGACACGGTCGTCCAGTGCGCCCAACTCGTCCATGTCCAGTCGACGTTGCTCGTGGCCCTCGACGGCGTGCAACCGGATGGCACGGCGCGCTCGGTCCATTTGACCGTCCAGCCCGACACGATGTGTGTCGAGGTCGTGACGATCGATCGAGGCACCGCGACGCTTTGCACGGACGGCGTCCATCTCTTCGCAGTCGAGTTGCACGAGGCGGCGGTAGCGGTCCACGAACTCGTTTGCGCGGCGTCTGAGTGGGTTCGGTCGCCGCGCCCCTTGCTGGCAGGCACGACCTCAATGTCGATGGACGTCCAAGCTTTCTGGACGTCACCAGAGCCGTTTATGTGCGTCACGAATGGACACAGTATCGCGGCCTACCGTGTCGACGAGACGCGACTCCAGTGTGTTGCGATTAACTTGGCGACGGCCGAAGCCACGGCTGCCGTCTCGGCCGACTGCCCCCTCTCTGCCATCACGTTGGATCTACGCAACAACGTCTTCTGGGCGGCCACCGAGAAGTCGATCGTGTGCCATCGCAACGACGGTCCCCGGGTAGGGATGCCGCAGACCGTCGACAAGGTGGACGTCTCGGCGCTTCTCGCTTCGACAGCGAGCTCTTCAATCTCGGTTCTTGTCCGTCTCTTTGGCGTGTGCAACCGTGTTGTCGATGCTTACTCGAGCAACGATACTTTTTCCTCGACTGCACGTCTGGACGTGGCGTTTGCTGTGGATCTCTGCCCAAGTACCTTTGGCGACCTGATTGCTCTCGTCGAAAAACTCTCACGAAGCCCCGTCCTTGCGCCGTGGCAAGCATTCGTCGTCGAAGTGAGTCTCAAGCTGCTCTCGATCAACACGGCTCAATGGAGCGCTGCGCGCGAGTCGTTGCCAGACCACGGAGCCATCCGAGACCTTGTCCAGCGCAGTGGCTTGCGCGATGGCCTCAGAGCCTTGCTTGAGGCTGAATCCACACTACCACGCCTTCGTGACGCCTCTCGCCGGCTCTACGTGGCGTCGATCGACATGCTTTTTCCGACCGTGGACGCTCAATGGGCTTTGCTTGCGGCTTGCATTGCGACGAGCGACACAGTCGCGCTTCCGCTCGTGCAGCACATGGCGTCGCGGTCCAAAATGCAATCGCTTGTCGCCGGTGACATTTCGTTGGCGCTTCGAAGCTCGATCACGCAGATCGTGGATGCATCGGCGGCCTTCACGTTGTCCGAGCTGGATGGTGACACGACGTCGGAACGCGCCGATCTCGGCGCCGCACTCGTTCATCTCGTCTCGACGCTGCTGGACGCGGTCACGGCGACGTGCGAACGGCATGTATCGGCAACTGCGCACGTCATTGGTGTCGTTCTCGCCGCTTGCGACGCGCTGTGTGTACGTATCGCTGCGGCGCCAACCGCCGCCGCGTTGCAGATCCTCGAGTCGAGCGTGCTCGGGACCGTGGCCCCAAAGCTGTTTGCAATTGCCGAGTATCTTGTGGCGTCGTTGCCGGCGGCGACATCAGGTCTGAGCGATGTGGTGGCCGCCTTTGTGCCGTTGGCAATCGCGGTGCTCGAGCGCATGCAGCCGTTGTTTCGTGCTGTCGAAAGCCGCGATACGTTTGTCGAAACAAAGCACCGCGGGTGTACGACCGTCGTGTTCGAGTCGGAGCACGAGTACCGCAACGACATGCACGAAATCAAGGAGCTTCGTCTCGATGGTGCGCAGAGCATGACCATTGCGTTTGACAGCCGGTGTCGCTCCGAGTACAACTACGACTACGTCGTCTTTTACACGGACAAGTCGTGCACGACGTTCTACGGCGAAGACAAGTACTCGGGTCGCGACGGCTCGTTCAATTGGCCCGGCGTCGGGAATTTGCCGCCGCTTGTCATTCCGGCCGACCACTGCTTCGTGCTCTTTCACTCGGACGGGTCCAACACGGACTGGGGCTACAAGTTCACGGCTACTGCCGACGTGACGGAAAACAGCCGGTCGTTCGAGATGCATTGGCTCACGAGCCTGGAACAGTGTCTATTGGACGCGCTGCATAGCGTCGTTACGCTCGAGGCGACGTGGTGTCCTGTGGCGCCGTCCGAAAACGCACTCCACCGTGTGCTCGAGTCGGATCTGCTGCATGGTGGCATGGCAGCGCGACCGACCGATGCCAACGATGACGGCGTCGTGCAATTTCTGCACCAGCTCATCGACGCCACCGACGACGATGACAACCTGCCAAGTGCTGCTCGCGTGGCCCAGCTCCTCAAAGCCAAGACGCCCCAAGACCAAGGCTCCGTGCCGCACATCAACCGTGCGGTCCGAGCGGTCGCCGCGGCCATTTTGCACCACAACATGTGGAGCGTCGATGCCTATGCGCTCGGTCAAGGTCTCCGAAGCGATGCGAGCCCATCGCTTTTGCGGGCGTGGAAGAATGCGCAAAAGATGCGCAACTGGTTTGATATCGGTGACGCGCAGCGCCCGCTGCAAGCTGTGCCCGCGTCGACGCCGACGTTGCAGCGCCAACCGTCGGCGTTTGCCGGTGCGTCCGAAGCCGCGCTGAGAACACTGTGTGCCAACGTCGAGGCGCGCGCGCGCTTCCTTCTTGCGCTCGGACCCGCGTCGTTTAGCCTGGCAGCGGCGACCGACCCAAACGCTGCGACCAAGCGCTGGCAACTCCTCGCCAAGTACGGCGTCGCGCTCCAGAAAAGCGAGGACCCGGCCTCGATCGTCGCCAAGTGGCACACGCTCGTCGATGAAGTTGAAGCCGCAACGCAGCTGCAGCAGCTGATGCTGTATCGCAAGAGCTCGGCGGGTCGGACCGACAGTCGCCACGCCAAGACCATGACGGAGCTGGTTCTCGAGTTTGTGCAGAGCGACGTCGACATTGTTGCGCTTCAGGCGGCTATCGAGATGCGCAACCAACGCGCGACCCTTCGACGCCGTAGTCTGGACATTGTGGCAACGGCGATGGCGACGACGATGAACGCCCGCTTGCGTCACGTGTTGCTATCCCGCTGGGCGTCGTCGCTTCGGGGGCTCGATCCACGACGTGTCCACGTGCTCAACCACTTGGCAGGGTGCGGTGCCGACGCCCGCAGTGCCGTCGAGCAAGCTCACGCCGCGCTTCTCATGCCTCTCCAGCACTTGCTTGCGTGTGCCGATCCGCTCGTACAACTGAGCGCGCTGCAGTGCCTTGCGCAGGACTTTGCATTCCGCGACGGCGACATGCTCGTCGCGAGCCGCGTCGTGTCGGCGGTGTTCTCGCTGCTGCAGGCGCCTACGCCAAGTGTCCGCGCGGCAGCGCAAGCCGTCGTTCGCATTCTTCTCGAGCGCTTTGTACAAGTTGACAAGCGTGGCGACATCCAAGCCCACATTGCAGCGTGTGTGGCGGACTACACGATGACGTTGACGACGGTACCGTCGTGTCGCTTTCTCCCGAGCCATACCCCGGGGCAAAGCGTGGTGACGCCGACGCCACTGCCCAGCGTTGGGTTTTGGATGTACATCCCCGAGATACCATCCGTTCGACTGCGGGAAGGTAACCTGGTCAAGCACGGACCGCAGTGGCGCGACGCAACGCCAGACAACGCAGCTGTCGGTGTCGTCACGAGTATCTTCAACGATGTGAATGTGGCGGTGCGCTGGCTGCCGCGCGTCGGCAACAAGGAGGTCCACGGGTGTCACGTCTACGACGTCGGTGCCAAGACGTTTGAGATTGTCCCACTGCACCTTGACGCCAGCGGCCAGATCTTGCTCAAGGCGCACGTTCTCGGCGACTCGTGGTTGCACCGGCTTGTCGGTTTGGCCCTGACGCAGACCTACCACCTGGATGTGGCACTCGCCGATGGCACTGCGTTGGCTGTGCATGTGCAGACGCCGGAGCCGTTGATGCCAGAGACGTGGTACCACGTCGGCTTTGCGGCAGCTGACACGGAGTCCGACTACTCACTGTACGTTGACGGAGCACCGGTGCTCGCGTTGCCGCTCAGTATGCACTTGCAACACCACGTTCGCAACGAAGCACGTCTTGTGGAGTCGCTGCATCCGTCGGTTGTCAAGGGCTGGCAGTACGTTGCAGTGACCATTGACGGCGCCAGTGCGCTCCAGGTCGCGTTTGATGCTCAAACTACGACCGGCGGCGACGACGACGCGTGCTACTTGGTGTTTTATCGCGACGGCTTGCACACAAGTACGTGGGGCGATGCGCGGTATACGTCCAAGCACAACCTGCCCGGCGTCGATGGCAACAGGTAGGCCTCGTACAACGTCATTGAATGATGGCAAACGCCGTCCTAGTCTACTCGACATTGCGGCTGGCACGTTTGTGCTGGGGTACTACACAAGCGAGGCAAGCGCCGACCTATGGGTATCTTTTCCATCGCATTCGACTGCTCATCGTGTTTCCGCTGTGCCAATAGGGCTTCCGATTGTGGGTTTATGACGCCGATGTGTCGGTGCGCGCGTTGCCAGTCTCGCGTCTGTACGTGGGCGAGCCACCGGGGCGCGTCGGTGCCGAAAAGGCGGCGGGTTGCTACATGCATGACTTGGACATTGCGTGGCGCCCGCCATCGACGCCTGACGCCGTTGCCATTGCGCGTGCGACACTGCCGGATCCTACGACAACGACGCAGCATGATGTGCCGTGGCACGTTCTTGGTTGCATTTTGGCGTCCGTGCACGGATCGCCAGATGCTGCGCGCCAGGTGCTGACGCCGACAACCTTTCAGCGTCTGCTCGAGTGTGCGTTTGCGTCGGCGCACCCAGTCGAGCTTCGGTGTGCGGCGACATACGTCGCTGCGCAGAGCCTCGTGCTGCACCCACATAGTGGCGTCGCATCGGCACTGCTGCAAGAGTACGTTGATCGTGCGATGCAGTTTCTGATCGTGGACGCCAACCCGTGGGCTCCGACGGGCGGCGTCACGATGGCGCCGGCACATGCCAGTCTTGTCGGTGCGGCGTATGCAACGTTTCTGCGGGCCGCGTCGACACACCCGGTCGTCGCGTCGTCAATGGAAACAAAACTCAAGAGCAGCTTGCGGCTTGAGCACGGTGTCGGGTGCGCCCTTGCCGCTGCGTGGGTTCTTGGCGGCGACTACGACCATGCACACGTCGGCACGCGCATCAAGACGCTCGACATGCGGGACAACCCCGAAGGAACGATCGAGGGTGGCTACATTGTCAGCATCGACGTCGTTGGCGACGAGCGCGTCGCTAGAGTGCTCTTCGACTTGGACCCTACCCGCATCGAGTCGTTGCGCCTCGACGCTCTCCACCTAGATCCGGCACCTCCAGCGTATGTTGACGTCGCCCAGCGGCTCGTGAGCGCTTGCGCGCCCGAAATTCTCGATGCAATCGAGGCGGCGACGCAGTTGGTGTCTCCGTGCATGATGGACGTACGAGCGCGGCTGCTCAAGGTACTCGGGCGGCTCTGTGAATCGCCGGCAACGGTGGCGTCGCTCTTGCCGCCGTTGCTGTGCCTTGCCAAAGCCACACCGTCTGGAGCCCCGATGGCAGTCAAGCCTGTTTGCAAGGTACTCGAATCGACGCACCCGTACAAAGACTCGATCGACGTCTACGAGACCGTGTCTTTCCCAGGCGCCACGAGCTGCCGAATCACCTTTGACGCGGCTTCGCGCACGGAGAAGGACTGCGACTACATAACGTTTTACAAGGACAATGACAAGCGCGACGCGTTTTGGGGCCTTGAACGCTACTCGGGTCGCGACGACGCGGTGTGCTTTCCTGGCGTTGGTGACGAAGCGCCGCTCGTCATCCCTGCCAGTCATTTTACGTACTATTGGCACACGGACAGCTCCAACAACGACTGGGGCTGGCGCTTTACCGTGCAGGCCGTCTTTGAGCCCGTGGCACCATCATCGCTGACGATTCCGCAGCTCAACCAGCGACTCTGCCACCTCTCGGAGATGCTGCTGGAGCTCCCGCCGCACGCCGACGCTCACGAGGTCGCTGCGACACCGTCGGCCGTCCCATTCACGGTAGCTTCGAACGCACATGGCGCCGTGGAGATTCCCGACGTCTACTTTGACGAAAGCAGTACGAACGACTGGGTCGTCGTCGCTCGCAAAGACGTCGATGTACTGCCGGCCCCGGATGCAACGTCGAGCACCGGCAGCCTTCACCGTGGCACCACCGTGCACGTGCTCGATGTCTCGAGCGAGTGGGTGCGCATTGCGTCGCTAGACGGTACCAACGTCGTCGGCTGGATCCCACGGCGCATCAACAACGAACGAACATTGGCGCAACCAACGACATATGCTCCGCTTGAGCATGGGCAAGCGTTCGTCGGCGCCACCGAAAGCAGCGAAGCGCAGGTACCGCCCGAGCTCGACGCTGGTGACACTGTCTGTGCCGTCGAGTCTCACTTTGATGTGTCGACGATCTATGCTGTCGCGACCCGGCGACCGCACGATCTCATGCGCGACCTCCTCGAGAGCTTGGGCGTACAGTATGCCCGAGCTTGTTTGCATGCGTACGTGGCGTCCGAGCGTGCCGATGCGTTGCCCGTCGACGTCATCCTTGGCCTCGCTGACCTCGTCGTCAACAGCGAGCCACCGTCTCCGACGTCGGCGCTCAGTACGCTAATACAACGCCTCGTCGCGGCTGACAGTGCGTTTGGGGATGCTGTCGCGGCGGCGTGCACCCGTGCGATTGCCCAGAATCTCGCGGTGCTGCCCAAACAACCGCGCGTGCACCGAGTCGAGAGCTTACTACCCAACTACCATGAGCGCATCTGCTTTCCCGGCGCGTCGACGATCCGAATCGAGTTTGACGGGACGACGCACTGCTCCGACGACGACGGCGTTGTTTTCATCGGTCGGGACGGTGCGATCCCCAATGGACCGTACTTTGGTTCGGCAGAGAGCGGGAACTGGCCCGGCGTCGGCGACAAGCCGCCGCTACTTGTTGCATCCGACACTGTCCACGCGTTCTTCCGCGCAGACGACGAGAGCCCCGAAGCGCTGATTGCGTTTACAGCGTACGACAATGCCACCGGCACCACGACGACCCAGGACGTGGATGCCCTCCTTGCGTCGCTCCGGCTGCACACGTGGGTTCTCTCGCAAGTCGGCTGCGTGCACGTGTCGAACATCACGCAGCTGCTCGATGCAACGTGTCAGTTGTACCAAGCAGCGCCCGAACGCCTGCAGCTGCAAGTGCTCGATCTCTGGTCCACTTGGCTTCAAGACGACGCAACCCGCGTGTTTGAGCAGCTGGCGCCGATGTGCGTCCACAGGTTCCTCGCCTTTCTCAAGACCAAGTTATGGGCGCAGCACAAGCTGGAAGAAGCGCACACTACCAAGTCGATCTTGCTTCGTCGGCTCTTTCAGTGCGTTGTTGACGCCGACGAGCACCTCGAGTTGTACCTCTTGTCGATGGCAGCGGCGCCATTGGCAGCGTGGGCACCAACAACCAACGTTGTTTTGACGGACGACGGGTCACGCGTCCAGAAGGTAGCTGCAGGCAGCGCGCCGACGATCGTGCGCTCGACCCAAGGGGTGACGGCCGGGCTACATGTCTGGAACGTGCTCGTCGTTTCGGCGCAAGCGCACGTCGTCGTCGGTCTCGTCACGGACATTGGCGAGCTTACGCTGTTGCACGCGTGCCCGGTGGACGCAGTCACCTTGAGCGCGAGCGACGTTGCAACCATCGAACTCAACTTGGAGCGACAGGAAGTGCGGTATTTGCGCAACGGCGCCTATGTATACGCTCGCCATGTGGTAGCCGGGCAGATGTACTACCCAGCTGTGCAACTTGCGAACGCAGAGGACACGGTCGTCCTTCAGACGTCACAGCCGCTGCAGTGGCTACGCACCGTGCAATCGATCAACCCGCCGTGGTATCAACGCGCCGTTGCGTCGCTTGGGCTGCTCAAAGGCTTCCACCGGCGCGCCGATGTCCCAAGCCGCTTTAGTACCGAGACACCCGGTTCCGTGATCTTGGCCACGGTGGTGCGAGGCGTTGACTGGGCGTACGACAACGAAGATGGCGGCGTCGGCAACGTCGGTATCGTGATCACGAAGGAGCCATGGTGTGGTCAGCCCGACGCTGCCGTGCGAGTGCAGTGGCTTCACGACAAATCGACGGGACTCTACCGGTTCGGCTACTGTGGTCTCTACGACGTGTTGCCAGCAGCGGTGTTTCCCCCATTGACGCAGCCGAGCACCGACGTTGCCAGTGGCTTCGTCGCCCTCGACGGACCGGTGCACGTGACAATTCCGAGCTTACCATCGATCCACGGCGACTGGACGGTCCAGCTCTGGCTTCGCCGCGACGGCAAACATGCTGAGGCACAGGTCCTTCTTCACATGTCAACAGATGTCAACTGGTGGCTACGGCTGGCGATCGACTCGAAGCGCCGCCTGCAGCTGATTGTGCACGCCGGTCAGTCGCAGCAAATTACGTGCCCCCACGTGCTCGCTCTCGATGCCTGGACACGCGTCGACGTCTGCGCCTTTGGCTCGGCGATTGCGTTCCACGTCAACGGAGACCTTTTGCACCACGACCGTCTGCACGCCAAGCTGCAATGCGCTCCTGCAACCTCGACAACGCTGCACCTGGGCGCTGGCGATGACGATGGCAGCAAGCCGTGGTGCGGTCACCTTTCGCATGTCCGGCTCTGGGATGCTCCGATGTACATGCAGCAGTACTATGTCGACGTGCTAAAACGGCAGTACAACTCGGTCGATGTCGGCGAGCCAGCGACGTTCGAGCAACTGGCTTTCATGGCGGCGGCGGTAGGAAACCCATCTCTGTGTGACGATGCTCCTACCATATCTCTAGGCACCGAAAGAGTTGTCGGACGGCACACGGGCGCTTCTGAAGTCGTACCGAGCTTTTACGTACGTCAACCGCCACGGCGACTTTGCGAGTTTGCGGCCGCAAGGAGTCGGTGTCTTGACTCCGAGCTGTGCGCATGGCAAGGTGTACTACGAGCTCACGCTACTGCGTTGCACGTGCCTTCAGCTTGGCTGGTCGCTTGGTGACTGTGCGATTTCGTCGCGCGACATGGGCATTGGCGACTGCAACCGGTCGTTTGGTGTCGACCTGTGCCGCCAAGCCATGTGGAACGAGGAGAAGACGGCCATCTCGGAAGCTATTTGGCAGCCTGGCGACGTTTTTGGCTGTCTCCTCGACTGGCACGCCGGTGTCATGACGTTCTCGCTTAATGGCCGTGTCCTCGCCAACGTCGCCTTCCACTGCAATAGTGGGGTGATGGCGCCAACGTCTCCGAAGGATGGTACCGCCAGCAGCCAGTGGAGTCGAGACGGCGACGAAGACGATAGCGACAGTGGTGACGACGAAGTCTCTGGCGCGGATGATGAAGAGAATGCTGACGATAGCGACTCTGGCGCGGATGAGGAAGAGAATGCTGACGATAGCGACCACCACAGTAGCTGCTCCTTCAAGCGCTCTGATGTCGAGAGTGCGACCATTGCTGCCGAAAGCCCGCCGTTGGTGTCCGCGATACCCGCAATAGTGACCTCCGAAGCGACGCCCAACACCAGTGTGACAGACGACCAGTACGCCGGAAGCGCCTGGCTCGCGCATGGTGGCATCTTCCCATCCGGGTCCTTCTTGACTGGCGACGGCGCAATCTGGAACCTCGGTCAACGTCCGTTCCGCTACCTCCCCGACGACTACGTCTCGGTGCTCGAAGCTGCGGGCGTCCCGTGCAACGCCGTGGTGCAGTTTGAGATCTTTGATTTTGAAGAAAATGGCTGGCAGCCCGTGGCGTACCGTCATGGTGTGCACGACGTGGCGCCACGATTGCTCGGTGCCTGGATTGATGTCGCTGGCACCGAGCGTGCCGTGTCCGACACGTCGCGCTTTGAGCAGCACGGCACGACGATGTGTGCGCCAACGTGGTCGATCAGCGGCCCAAAGGTCTCGATCCCGCGCCCTCTTCCTCTTTGCTCCCCGCGGTTCCAGTCGTCCAACGTGGCCATGTCGGCGGCCCACGCCAAAGAGAACGAAGAGCTCGTGCGCTACATCAACGACGTTTGCAGCGCGCGCTCACTGACGTCGGAGGTGCTCTTTGCATTGCCGTGGACCGAAGTTGCACCAGAGGAGACGGCGCTCGTTCGGTGGCCGCTGCTCGCCAAGCTGCACGACGTGCCGTCGACCGAGCCAACGTCGCTCTCAGCACGCTTTGCCTTGCTCGTGTCTTTGAACAAGGTCATGCTCGGGCTTCTTCAGTACGTCGATCTCGTGGTCGACGATGGCCCGCAGACATTGGTGTCGCGTCTCACGGCTGCACGCAGTCTCCTCTTTCACGTACTCAAGCGCGAGCTCTGGGACGTACAGTTGACAGCAACCAGTGTTTCATCCACGGAACGTCCGCTCACGCTCAACCGCCCGAAAGCAACACGTGGACGGCTTGGATCGAACGGGACAAACCCGTTTGCTCTTTTTGCACAAGCCTACCGCGTCCTCGGGTTGTGGGACGCGACGTGTTATCGGTCGACCGGTAATTTGTACAAGGTGACGTTCCTCGGGGAGAATGCCGTCGACGGCGGCGGTCCGTACCGGGAGACGTTTACCGAGTTTTGCGCCGAGCTGCAGAGCCCCCAGTTGCCGTTGCTTCTTCCGACGTCGAATGGCCAGCACAACGTCGGGCACTGCCGCGACGCTTACGTCTTGCACCCGCAGGCGCACGTCCAGCACAGCTCGATGCTCGTCTTTCTTGGCAAGCTCCTTGGCGTTGCAATTCGCACCAAGGATTGTCTTGGCTTGACGCTGTCCCAAGTCATTTGGAAGCTCCTCGTTCGCGACGTGGTGACGCTTGAAGACCTTGAAGCCGTCGACGCGCTCATTGTCAACTCGATGCGGGCGCTCCGAACGATCGACGCGACGGGTGTCACGGCGGCGCAGTTTGCCGACGTCATTGACGAGACGTTTACGACGCTGTCGACCGACAACCGCACAGTAGCCCTCCGCCCGCACGGCGACACGATGGTGGTGACGTTTGAGAACCGATGCGAGTTTGCAGACGCCGTCGAGCAGTTTCGGTTGCACGAGTTTGATGCGGCGGCAGCGTGCGTCCGGCGCGGCCTCGGCATGGTCGTGCCGCTGCGGTACCTCCGACTCTTCACATGGCGCGAGCTCGAGAGTCTCGTGTGCGGGTCGCCCGACGTCGACATTGACCTGCTTCAGCAGTGCACCGAGTACAGCTCGTGCAGTGCGTCGGACCAGCATGTCGTTTGGTTTTGGGACGTTCTCCGGGCGTACAGCCACGACGCCCGTCGCGCCTTTCTGCGGTTTGTCTGGGGCCGGTCGCGGCTGCCGCGGACGCTGCCCGAGTTTCAAGCTGGGCAGCAGTTTAAGCTCACGGCGTTTGACCGGCGACCTGCCGACAGCTATATGCCCGTGTCGCACACGTGCTTCTTCTCTCTCGAGCTGCCGCGCTACTCGACCCACGCCATCTTGGAGGCGCGCTTGACGTACGCCATTTACAACTGCCAAGCCATTGACGGAGACGGTGACACGATGGCGGCCAACCAGCTCGGCTGGGAAGACTAACTGATCCATATATACATCATGCCACCCATTCGCTCTTTGGTTGTGGGGAGAAGGCGTCGTCAGTTGGTAACAAGTCATGTTGTACTGACACGGAGATAATTGAGACATTGTATAGTGTGTGGGACGTTGGACAATGATTCGATTTGCTTGTCACGTTGCGATCTATGACACACACTCTAAAAGCGAGACGCATTCCTGCAGTCGTCAGTTGACAGCCAGTCATATGGCTCCGCGTGTCATGCCTCGAGGTCCGCGACACGTACTGGTTCGACAAGGGCAGTCATCTTTCATCATCTCGGGGTATCTATCCTACCAAACTAAGGGTTCGAGCGAATATGACTGTATTGACGATGTTATTCACTACTCGTAGTACTCATGAAAGGAAGAAAGGACAACATGGCGCACGAACAGCGGCGCGCGAGAGACAGGATCTGCCGCTTACAAGGCCTGGCCAGAGATGGAGTTGTAGCCGCGGCGCTGGCGCGTCGTGAAGAACCCGACGAGGAACATGACGCCGACACCGCCCGAGGCCGCGGCCGCGAGTGCGTACGACTTGTTGCTGGCGAGCATGGTCATGAACGAGATGCTCGATGTGGTCGAGTAGTCGGGGTAGCTGCCGGGAATGTTGTTGGCGTTGGCAAACTCGTGGCACGTCATACCGCCGTTGAGCGACGGCTGCGTGATCTCGCCCGAGACGGGGTCGATGGCGCAGTCGACAGCGCACGTCTTCTGCTCTTCGACCAAGCACTCGTCGTTGCGGCCGCCGTTCTGCGCCGGGTATAGGACGTTGATGACGCGGCGCGAGAAGCCCTGCGCGCTGCAGTCCGACCACGCGCCCCACGTGTCGCCCGGCATGCAGTCGACGACGCACTTGTCGTGCTTGGTGAGGTCCTCACACTTGCGGCCACCGTTGAGCGGCGGCGTGAGGATCGAGCGGGTCGAAACCACCTTGCCCGCGAGTTCACCTTGTACGTTGCACTGACCCGCGCTCCATTCCGAGAGGACACAATGGACCGCGCACGTGTCTTGCACGACGAGGTTGCACGCGAGGCCGTTCTGGGGCGGGTACAAGTACGTCGCCGTGCCGGTGCGGAGACCCGTCGTCGCATCACACTCCGAGTACGAAAAGTCCGAGACGATGTCGGCGCACGAGCCACAGCCCTGGTAGTCGACGAGCGTGCCGCACGCAGCGCCGCCGTTGTACGATTGCTGCAAGACCGAGCGCGTGCGCGTCTGCTGCTGTGTCTTCAAGTCGCACGAGCTCCACTCGGACCAGTCGCTGAGGACGCAGTCGACGTTGCAGTCGGTGTAGCGCTCGAGGTCGTCGGGGCACTGGGCGCCGCCGTTGCAGTGCTTGGTCGTGATGGAGCGGGTCGAGCGCTGCTTGCCGGCGTGGGCACCGCTGAGAATGCACTCGTCAGGGACGCTCCAGTCGCTGACTTGGCAGTTCTGCGTGCACGTGGGGTCGGTATCCGTGAGCTGGCAGGTGCCACCGTTGATGGCCGGCGCGATTTCCGTCCGGGTGCGGCTGCACGTGCACGAGTCGTCCGGCGCGCTCCACGGTGTCCACTCGCTCGCCATGCACGTGACGGCACACGTCTGGGTTTCCTGCGTCGGCGGGCACTGGTTGCCGCCGTTTTGCATCGGGATCAGGACCTTGCGGTTGTGGACCTGGAGACCCGTGCATTCGTCGCACTCGCTCCACTCGCCCCAGTTGTCCATGACGCAGTCCACCGCGCAGTCGCGCACTTGACTCGTGGCGCACGGCTCCTGGTCTGCCGTCGGCGGGTTCACGATCGCACGCGAGCGCGTCTGCGTTGCCGTCGTCTGGTCGCACACCGACCACTCACCCCACGGGTTGTGGGCATGGTCGCAGATCTCTTGGCAGCTGCGCTTCTCGGACGTTGGGCCCGCGGCTTGGCCACCGTTGCACGCCGCGTTCACAATTTCGCGGGTGCGCGTTTGGTGGGCCGTGGCGTCGCACGCACCCCAGTCGCCCCACGGACCCATGACGGCGTCGAGCGTGCAGGGCTCGGTCTTGTAGAGGTTGCAGACCTTGCCCGCGTCGCGGATCGGGTACACCATGGTCGTCTCGCTGACCAGCGTGCACGAGTCAGGCGAGCACTTGCCTTGCGTCCAGTCACCCGTCTCGCACGGCTCGGGGCACACGTCGCCGGTGCAGCGGCAATCACGCGTCTGCTGAAGCTCGCCGCAGTCGGAGCCGCCGTTCTTGGGGTTTTGCGTGATCGAGCGCGAGCGCGTCGACTCACCCGTCGACGGGTTGCAGACCCAGTCCGACCACGCACTGACTTGGCAGTGGACGGCGCACGGCTCCGACTTGGTCAAGGCCGTGTTGTGGGCGACCGAGTCGCAAGGCTTGCCGCAGTTGATTTCCTTTTGGAGCACCTCGCGCTTGAACGCTTGGGTCCCCGTCATCGCGTCGCACGCGCCCGACGGCGTCCATTCGCCGAGCTTGCAGTCGATGTTGCACGCCTGCGTGTCGACGGTCGCGCACTGGTTCTGGCGCAGTGCCACCGTGAGACGCACAAAGTTAGCGTCGACCGGCACATGGCGCGTGCGGGTGTACGTGCCCGAGACAGGGTCGCACGTCGAGTACGGTCCCCACGCGACGCTGCCGCACGCCGGGTTGCAGTCCTGCGTCTGGAGCGCCGGGCACGACTTGCCGTTGTTGCGCGGGTACTGCGAGACAGAGTACGACCGCGACTGCGTCGCCGACGTCCCGCTGCACTCGGTCCACTCCTCCCAGCTGCCGTCGCAGTCGATGTTGCAATCGCGCGTTTCGGTGGGTGGGCCCCAGAGCGTCGGGCAGTCCTTGCCGCCGTTGAGTGCAAGCGTCGTCTCGGAGCGCGACCGCACTTGGGTGCCCGTCGTGGCGTCGCACGTCGACCACGCGGTAAAGTCCGAGTAGAGGCAGTCTTGGGGACACAAGGTGCCGTGGCACGCCTGCTTGTCCTGCTGAATCTCGCAGCCATTCGTCACGGCGTTCTTCTGGCCAATGCCGTTGAGGTACCGAACCTGCTCGCCGAGGCCGCACTCGGCCGAGCAGTTGCTCCACGGCGACCAGTGCTTCTCATCGCCGTACAGCTTGGAGCAGATCGGTGGCATGTAGCCTTCGATCTTGGCGAT
The DNA here is from genome assembly GCF_000151545.1 of Saprolegnia parasitica CBS 223.65. Taxonomy (NCBI): domain Eukaryota; phylum Oomycota; class Saprolegniomycetes; order Saprolegniales; family Saprolegniaceae; genus Saprolegnia; species Saprolegnia parasitica. The sequence continues at coordinate 16,772 of NW_012156563.1, forward strand.
CAACACCGGGTCCGAGATGCCTCGAAGTTGGCTTGGGTCGTACGCCGCCGCCGACACATAGTGTGCCAGGGCGATCGTGGCGAGTGAGAGCGAGAGGCGCATGTTGGCTGCAAGAGGCTCTAGAGTCGGAAGGCGCCAATTGCAAAGTGAGACTTGGAGGCCGCACCGATGTACAGGGCGATGGATAGATACGCGAGATGGTGCTTTTGTATCGGGTCCAGGGCTAGGGCAGCGAATGGTCGCGTCGAAGGTTTCACCGAGTTGCATCGGCGAGGTACGGGTGCCAGCAGTGACCGGTGAATACTTGGATCAAGATTGCCGGAAGGTTACGGAGGCTTCTCTATGGCTGGAAAGGCGGGAGCGTACCAGCGACCATGGGTCTGCATGCATGCAGCGTGGTTGAGGTGCATGCACATGACACAGCAAGCTCATCGTCGCTCAACCAATAAGTACACAGAACTGGCCACTACATTTATACATCGCAGCAGAAAGTATATAAAGGCATTAGATATGGCGGTCTGTCCCGTCTTGACCTTACGGTGCGGGCTTGGTCTCGGTCTCGGGGTCCATGTCGCCACCTGCAAGGTTGAGCTTCTCCATGATTTCCTTGAGGCCAGCTTCCGACGTCTGGCTGCTCGCCATAAAGATCTCGCCCATGATGAGGAGGCCCTCGGCACGCTTGACGCGATCCTTCGCCGAGACGCCCGAATCCTTGAGAAGCTTGAAGCAAATGTTGCGCAGCGTCGACTCGACGTCGACGACCGTGTAGTTCCAAGCAATCTCGAGAACGCTCCCAAACGTTTCTTGCTGCAGCTTGCGCGACATCTCTTCCATGCGCTTAACCTTCTCCTTCTCCAAGTCGTCGTCCGACGTCGCCGGCTCGGTCGGCGCTTTCGTTGGCGTCTCGAGCTTCTTCTTGGCCTCGGCCTTCTCGGCCTTGTCCATCTCTTGGCCCGCCTTCCGAGCGACCGAGTAGGCGTTGACCGCCGACGAAACGACGCGGTACTTGGTCGCGAGTACGTGCGCCGACTTGGCCACGTTCTTAAAGCCGAGGCCGGCCGCGATGCTCTTCTTGAAGCCGAGGTGCTTGAGCGCCTGCTCTTCATAGACGTAGCCGACGACGCCAATCAGTGTGCCGCCAAAGGCCGTCGACGCGAGCTCCGACGCCGTCGCCGTGATCGACGTGCGAAAGCTAATGTGGCCCTCGGACGCGTCTTGGAGGTACTGGTCGAGAAGCGAGGCGAGGTATACGGCGCACTGCACCTCGCGCTTCTTCTGCTTGAGCTTGATCAGATCGGTTTGGCCAAAGAGGTGTTCGGGCTCAATCTCGGCCGCGTCGTTCTCGTTCATCTTGCCAAACTGCGACTGGAGCGTCATGAGGTTGAGCTCGCCGACGAAGTTTTCAAACGCTTGGCTGCCGAAAATCATCTCGTAAATCTGGCTGTTGTCCATAAAGAGCTGCGTGTCGACGCCGTCCTTGCCGTGCTCGTCATAGTTGGCACGCGACGTCGGGTCCGAGAGCACTTGGTACGCAGCACCGAGCTTCTGAAACTTCTCCGACGCCGTCGGGTCGTTAAGGTTCTTGTCCGGGTGCAACTGCATGGCGAGCTTCCGGTACGCCTTCTTGATCTCGACGTCCGTCGCGTTCGTGGCCACGCCGAGCTGGTCGTAGAGCTCAGTCTCCTTGACCGCCTTCGCCGGCGCCGCGGCCTCGGGCTCGTCAGTCAGCACTGCCGCGGCTTCCTCGGCGAGGCTGTACAAATACCATTCGTTCGTCTCCGAGTTCCAGACCTTGTCTTCGTTCGAGCTCTTAATGGCCATCGGCGTGTTGGCAATGCCACGCGCGATCTGCGTCACGCCCGTGACGGCGCCGCCACCGACCATCTACGTGACAAGAACGTGTCAATGAAAATGAGGCTCGAGGCAACTGCATGGCACATACCACGACCGCCGAGACCGTGCCCATAGCGAGGCCCTTGGCGAAGCCCATGACGCCTTGTTCCTTGGCGCCAACGATCGGCATGCCCACAAAGGCGCCAACGCCGCCAATGAGGCCCTTGCCCATGTTCTTGAGCCCGGACGAGAGGCCCGCGGCTGCGTCGCGAGGGTTGCGTGTCGAGAAGATATCGCCGACCGAGATGTTGTCCTTGCCATTGACGTCGTCATATTCGGGCTGCCCGGACGTGAGCTTGAGCGGCGCGCCCGGCGGCCCGGCCTCGTGCGAAGAGTTGTTGGAGCTCATGGGAGAAGTCTTCGAAGTGGGCGAAAGCATCAACTTTGACAGCACTTGATGTTTGTATACCATACGGTCCGAAACCACCCGCCAAAAGTCCTACCGGAAATCTCCGGATCGCGACGGCCGGAGTCGGAAAGGCCAGCATCTCCCATGCGCTTCTCCCACACATACTTGTAGCGGTAAGTGCCACGCGGTGCAGGCGCATGAGGGATATGGCCGTGGCCGTCACGTACGCATGGTCAAAGCGACAGTGTTTCATAGTGGATATTTCTTGCGTGGCATTCGACCCGGAGCATGTACAGTATTAGTAGGGGCACTGGTGTAGAGGAAGCACTGTAGAGACAGGGTGCTTTATTTGCGTCAAGCGGAATTTGACTGGTGCATCAAGCTCGTGGTGTACATACGGGACGTCGAGGAGGTCCTTCTGGGCCTTGTCGCTTGCAAGCAGAATACTTGCTCCAGCTGCTTGGTCCCCGCAAGAATGAAGCAGCTGCCGTGTTGACGCAACGCCCGTCCTCGATTTAATAAACATGTCACGTTCACATCTTGTGTTTTGTAGGCGGCATTGATTCTTTCTTTGAATTACAAGTGGGCCCGTTGACGAGCATCAAGAGGCCCGGAAAAGGTTTCCGGTAGGACATGTCCGAATTGAACCGAGACGGGATTGGACATGTGCGCGCGTCAGGGCGGATGCCCACGTCGACACATGCACCAGACAATCGGCCATGAGGCCAACCCACGCCTGGTCGACTGCGCCGTCTATCAGCGCGATGCACTCGAGCTGGATACGCTTTTGAATGTACAAGATACCGAATATCGAAGCTGGTCATGTCGTACTTCGAAGCGGCGACCGCACCTGTGAAAGATACGCTTTTTTCACCACAGGCCGGCAAGCGATGGACGAGACGCACTGGGTGCGCACGTCCTTCGCCGCCCTCCGGGACGAGACCGTGCTTCTGGAACTCTATAGCTCGCTGCAGGAAGGGTCCATTGACGAGGCGCCGGCGCCGGCAACCGCCACGAGCGCGCATGGCATCACCATGTCGTGGGACGAGCTGCACCAAGACGCGGACGTGGCGCGGCGCCTCTTGTTTGCGAGCAAGTCGCCGCTCACGGACGCGCAGGCCAAGGCGAAGCAGGCGTCGCGGGCCAAGACAGGCCGCGGTGCCTCGCTCGTCCTGCGCGAGTCGGCGCTGCTCGGCGAGTGCCCCGAAGCCACGGCCAGTTTAAAACGACAGGAGCGAAGAAGAATGCGCTGTTTGCTCGCATGCTGGTCGCCTACGACAAGTGCGTGGCGGCCAAAGAGGTCGAAGCAGCGCCGGCTGAGGTGCCGCTCGCGCATGTACCCGTGCTGGCCCCGACGGACGCCGCCGACGAGGCGGCGCTGGCGAGCAAGCTCTTCTCGCTCGCAAGCTGCCGCATGCAGCTCACCATCATGAAGGCGCTCGGCGAGCACGTGCAGAAGGAGTGCCTTCGCGACATGGTCGGGTCGATCCTCGATTTCCCAACCATGGCGCTCTCGCATGTCCGCCGCCACTCGCCCGAAGACGCGACCTTGGCTACACTCTACAGCTTTGCGCTCAGTACGCTCGACGCAAAAGACACGATGGCATCGGACGCAATGGACGAGCATGTGCTGCTCTTACTTGCGCTGGGCGTAGCCAGCGGCCAGCTGCACTTTCTTCTGCCCGCGCTCTCGACGCTGCTGTTGGCGCCGCCGACCGCGACGCCGACGCCTATCTGCGCGCCGCTCTACGACCGCCTGCTGCATCGTCTCAGCATGTACGAGCCGGCGCGCGTGCTTGGGGCGTACGACGGGCCGACGCTTCTGCACCACGTGCGTCTCAAACCCGATCAAGTGCCGGTGGTCGTGAGCGGCGCGAGCCTCGCCGTCGACGAGGCCTCTGTGTACCTCTGGGGACCCAAGACGGGGCTCTACAAAGTGAGCACGAGTGCGCGGGACGCCGGGACTGTCCTTTGCCACGCAGAGGCGCGCGACATCCTCGAGCATTTCGTGTCGCCTCCGCACATTGTCAAGGCGATCGCAGGAACCTTTCGCGTCGTGACGGACCTCTTGCACGCACCGTCGCCGTCGACCGTCGGCGCAGTCGTCGGCGCCGACGACGACGGACGCCTTCTCTTGTTCTACACGGAAGGCGACACGCTCGTCGAGCAGGAGCTCGGTGTCGACGACGATTTATGGCTTCCGCCCGCAGGGTCGCTCCTCCGTGCGATCTTTGGTACCTTTGACGACGTGACAGAGACGCTTTCAGACGCGGCGACGGCGACAGACGCCTTTGTCTTGACGCAAGCCGACCATTTGCTCCTGTTTTCCGTCGCGATGCCGCTGCAAGACCAGTTGCGGAGCCATCTCTTTACGCGCGGTGACATGGTGCTGCCCGCGTCATCGAAAGCGCCGACGCTCAGCCTGGCGTGCCTCGAGCAGCACGTGGTCGTTGCCGGGTCCCTCACGAGCATGGATCTGCTGCTCCTGTCTCGGGCCGATTTGCGCGTCCAGCAGACCGTCGTCTTGCCGAATGCCCGGGCGCACGGCGACCAGCGACTGCAGATCACGACGGAAGGCGACTACCTCTACGATGTGATTCTCCGTGGCGCCCAAGGGCTTCGCGTCATCACGTACGACCTGCGCGGCGGCCCCGTGCACCGGTGCCACGTCGATCTTCGCCTCGATATGCTACCAAACGGCACGCATCCGATGCCGTGGACCCCGGGGTCCGCGACGGTGTACACGAACGGGCGGCAGCTGTGCCTCGTGCACATGACCGACGGCATATTGTCGTACGCCTTCTTCTCGTTGCGGGACGGTCGCCTTGAGTCGGTGCAGACGAGCGCCGCCAAGACGGGGTTCGTGCCCCGGGTCGCCTTGGATGCCACGGCGAACGCGCTGTGGGGCTACCACCCACTGCGCCACTGCATCGAGGCGCTTCCGAACGCTGGGCCGTGCGTTCCATTGCGGGCGACGACGGCACCATCGCCCCGGGATCTCTTGGTGGCAGAGTCGCTGCCGCCGGCGATGACGTGGGCGCTGCACATCCTTGGCACGCTCGAGGCCACGGCGTGGCCGCTCTTACATGCCGACGCCGTCGTCGACAAGTCGGTGGCCGTCGTCCCGTTCGCGGTCGACGTGCGTCTCGACACGATGCAGGCGCTCATTAGGCTCATTGACCGCTACGGGCGCCGGTTCTGCGCGAGTGACGACCTCGCACCGTGGGAAAAATGCGTGCTGCGGGCGTCCATGACCGTCTTGACGGCCAACGTCGCGCACTTGCGACCGTTTGACGACGCCAGTATCGTGGCGTGGGTCAAATCGAGTCCCCTCGCGTCGCTCCTCGCCGTCCTCACGCGGTTCCCGGACAGCGACGACGCGATTGTGCAAGCGGCGCTTAAGCTCTACATGGCGTCGCTCGACATCTTTTACGTCCGTCCCACGGACCAGCTCGAAATGGCGCTGCAGTTTCTGGCGCGTGCGACCAAGGGATCGTTGCATGCGTCCGAGCGCCCGATTCTAGCGCTTCTATTGCAGCGCCTCGCCGCCCTCGACAAGGTCAAGGACATTGCCGAGCAAAGCGGCGTGGTCGCGCACTTGACGTCGCTGCTCGCGTCGGCGCACATGTTGTTTGTAGCGCCATCCATCGACGCGCTCTCGACCGACCTCGTCGCCCTCATTTACGCCTTGACGCAGGCGCTGCTGTATGCTGCAAACGCCGCCCGCGTCGCGTGGTCGACGGCGTCGGCCGCGATGTTGGCAATCCTCGAGAGCTGTGTGGCGACGACGGCATGCGCGGATGCATATCGGCACCGGCTCGAAGCCAGTATCGTCGGCGTCGTGCTGCCGCTGCTCAGCACGGCCATGCATCACTTCTTGACGTCGCTTGAGCACGACTCGAGCGTCTACACGTCGCTCGCGACGCCGTTGCATGTGCTCTTTGCCAACGTGGGGGGCCTGGCGACGGCGATGGCGGCGACGGAAAGCTCCACCGTGTCGCAAACAACCACGGCCAAGGTCACCAAGACCATCGAGTCACCGCACGACTATCAGAACAACATGCACACGCTCACCGACGTCCGCGTGCCGGGCGCCACCAAGCTCACGATTACGTTCGACCCGGCGTGTCGCACGGAGCCCGGTTACGACTATGTGACGTTTTACACGGACGAGACGCAGACGACGTACTATGGCCTGGAAAAGTACTCGGGCCGTGGCGACGAGATGAACTGGCCCGGCGTCAACGGCCGCCCGCCGCTCGTCATTGACGCAAGCGCATGCGTGGTGCTCTTCCACACGGACGGCTCGGGCGTCGACTGGGGCTTCAAGTGCACGATCGTCGCCGACGTGCAGTCGCCGACGACGTGTCTCTCGCTGCACTGGTTACGGCACATTGAAGAAAGCATTGCGTCTGTCCTTGCCCACATCGCGTCAGCGCTGATTCGGACGACGCTGTTTGCGCCGCTCTCGTCGACCGAGGTGACGCACATGCCGCTATTGAGTTCGCACCTCTGGCAAGGCGGACGCCACGTGTCGAGCGCCGACGCGCCGGTCGTGGCCTTTCTGCACGCGCTCATCGACCCTGAGACGAGTTCAGTCGCCGATGCCGCCACAACAGCGCTAAAGACCCATACCCGCGAAGACCAAGGGGCAATTGCGCACATCAACCGCGCCGTTCGCGCGGTCGCGGCGGCCCTTCTCCACCACAACCTCTACGGCATGGAACTCTACCAGTGGGCGACGACGGCACTATCGAGTTCGCCGTCGCCGCACGTGTTGAAAATCTGGAAGACGGCGCAGAAGATGCGGCAATGGTTTGACCTGGGTGACGCGGCCGAGTCGAGCATCCACGCGCCCTTGCGCCCGAACGCGGGGCTTCCGGGCTTGAAGCGCCAGCCATCGGCGTTCAAGGGCGCGTCCGAAGACGCGATCGTTGCGCTCTGTGCGGCCGTCGTCGACCGTGCGACGTTTCTACTGTCGTTGACGCCGGCGTCGTTTGCGTTTGTGCGCGCGGCCAAAGTGCGCTGGGGCCTCCTCGCAAAGTACACGACGGCGCTCTCGCGGCAGCACTCGTGGGGCCACCTCGTGCGCGAGGTCGAAGCCGCGACCGAGCTCAAGACGCTCCTCGAGTACCGCCGCAGCTCGTACGAGCGGTCGCAGCAGATGCAGCCCAAGTCCGTGACCGAGCTCGTGCTCGAATTCGTGCAAAGCGATGTCGTTGTGCACGACATGTCGACCATCCTGAGTGTTCGGAAGGACCGTGCCCACTTGCGCGACCTCGGTGTGCACATGGTCGGGTCGGCGCTCGCGGCAACGACGAGCGCGCGCAGCCAACTGCTCTTCCTGCACGCGTTGGCGTCGAGCTTGCGCGCGATGGGCCACGAAGACCCGTGTGCGACGCACGTGCACTTTTTCAACAGTCTCAACGGCTGCGACGAGAGCCAGCGCGAGGGCTTGAGCCAGAGCATGCTCACGTGCTTGAAAGCGTGTGCGCGGATCCTCGAGAGCACGCTGCAGCAGCCCTTTCTCTCGTCGATCGACGCGGCCTTGCTGACGACGCTACTGAAGGCGATCGCGCTCGACTACGACGCGCGCGACGCGTACTTGCTCTACGAGAGCAAAGTGCTGCCGCACATTCTGCGCCTCTTGCCGTCCGAGCACGTGAACCTGCGGCGCGCGGCGCAGTCGATGCTGCGTGTGCTCCTCTCGCACTTTGTCGCGGTCGACGACGTGCCCGAGACGCCGCGCGACGACGTGTCGCAGTTCCAGAAGCAGCTCCTCGCCGCCGTGCGTCTCCAGCTCGAGGGCGTCGCCAGCGCGGTCATGACGGCGTCTCGGTCGTCGATGACGGCCCTCGGACGGCATCTCGCAGGCGCCACGGCGCCGCACGTGCCGCTGCTTCGCAACCACTCGCTGGCGTTTTGGATCTATGTGCCGTCGCCCAACGTCCAATATGCGCTCAAGGTCGGCGACGAAGTGCGCCGAGGACCGCAGTGGGACAGCACGGACGACGAAGACGGCGGTGACACGGGCACGGGCTCCGTTGTCGGGATTCCTGGACCGGCCATGGTGCAGGTACCGAACCTATCTATCTATCCGTATATGGTTAGGATGCTGCATCGTCCGCGTAGGTGAGTTGGCACGCGACCAAAAAAATGGGCATGTACGTCTGGGACCCGGTGACGCCGTCGTGTCAAGTGCAGCTGCTGGACGAAGGCATTGGCGGCATGGTGTTTCTGCACGGCAATCGCAACCTCGTCGCTGACACGGACGACATGGTGCCGTGGAGCCACCACGGACTCTTCCTCACGGACGACGCGCAGCTCAAGTACGTTCTCTCGTCGGGCACGGACAAGGACGTTCTCGTCGAAAGCAATGACGCCCTCCACAAAGACGCGTGGAACCACGTGTGCATCGTCCAAGAGAACGCCTTCTTGAAACTCTTCCTCAACGGCGTCCTGGATACGCACCATACGCTCGACAAGGAGCTCATCTTGCCGTTCAACGAAGCGCCGACCATCCTCGAGACGTCGCACCCGTGCGTCGGGAGCCCGGACGCGCCGACGACCACGTGGCCCGTCGTGTACCCTGGCGCGACGTCGCTTGTGGTTTCGTTTGACCCGCTCTCGCAGCTCGATCGCGCCAACGGAGATGCCCTCGCCGTGACCAGAGGCAGTGCCGTCGTGGCGACCTACAATGCCGGGTTTCCCGGAGCGTACGGTCAACCGTACGTTGTCTCGTTCGATCTCGAGTGGAGTGACATGATTTCTGTAGGCCCTTGGTCGTCGACGGCGACAGCGTCGTCCTCGGCCTGCACTCGACCAGCTCGAGTGCGAAATGGGTACAGCGTCGATGGCACTCAAATGCTGTGAAAGCTCATGCAGAAGGTAGGGGTTCCGTGCAGTGGTCGTGCCGCTGTATGGCGACGCCCGGGATGCGTCTGGCCACGTGAACGGCCACCCGTTCTACTTTGGCGAGCCGCCGCCGCGGGTCTTGGATGCCCCGTCAAGCCAGTGCTGGCTGGCGGCGTTCGATGTGATCAATGTGCCGCTACACGACCACGAAGTCCAGCTGCTCATGCGGTTGAACCCGCAAGAGGCGCCACCCAGCGTGTTTCCGATGGACCGCGCGCTGCACACGCTCGGCTTGGTCAAGACGTGTGCGCAAACGAGCTTTGGGCGGTCGTTTGTCACGAAACCAGAGCTTGTGCGGCACTTGCTCGAGGTCATTCTATTGGGCCCGACCGAAACGCGCTGTGCTGCCCTCCACGTGCTCACGGACCTCACGCCGACATTGCACCCGGCCGTCGTCGACGAGCAGTTCACCGCTGCGTTTCCAGAGCACCCGTCGTTTTTGCTCGCGCTGCTCGAGACGATCGGTGCGATTCTGGCCGTGTGGCAGGCGCCGCCGCCGCTCGTGCAGTGTGCGCAAACGCTCTCTCTGCGCATGTCGGCGCAGTGCGCCATGGGGCTCGTCGACGCGCACATCCAGTTTCTGCGCGCCCTTGGTGCGAGCCGCGCATGGAGTTCGGCGCTCTTTGGTCATCTGGAAGCGAGTTTTGCATGGCTCGGGTCCAAGGCGATGACGGCCGACGACACGATTGCGTTCCAGCGGGCGCTCGCGGCCGTGGCGGTACTCGGTGGCAGCTACGACGGCGTCGTGCTCGGAAGTCGTGTCCGGTGTTGCGTCAACATTGACGGCAAAGAGTCGGTCGAAGCCGGCTCGATCGTGCAATTCCATCTTCGCGGCGAGTCGCGCATGGCGTCGGTGCTGTTCGACTGCGACAATAGCCGTCCCGTCGACGTCCCCATCGGCGACATTGCGTGCGACGACGGCAACGACGAGAGCGACCTCTTTCAGTTTGCGAGTGCGTCGGTGCCGGTCGTCGTCGAGGGCCTCCGTCGCTTCTTGGCACAACCCGTGTCGCCGTCGCACCTGCCGACGACGTACTTGCCGCGCCGCACGCGCGTCGAGAAGACCGACGTCATCGAGTCCGAGCACCCGTACCCACACAGTACCGACCAGACGTACGCCGTCGACTTTGCCACCGCAACGGCCGTCACGATTGTGTTTGACGCCAAGTCGCGCACCGAGATGGACTGCGACTATGTCCAGTTTCGCGCCCGAGACGGGTCCCGCGTGTATGGCGACGACAAGTACAGTGGGACGCACTTCCCCGGCGTCGGTGCACTGCCGCCGCTCGTGATTCCCGCGTCGTCCTTTGATGTCCTCTTCCATTCAGACAGCAACAACAACGACTGGGGCTTCCGCTTCACGGCCACAGCCATGATCGAGCGCGACGAGCTGCCGCCCGAGGTGCCGCCAACACCCGCGTTTGGGGCGTGGTGCGACCTCCGCGCCCGGTGCCTCAAGGTGCTGCAGCAGTACACGCCGTCGTTCTTGTCGTCGTTGCCACCGCAACTGCTCGCCGAAGTGGCCACGATTGCCATCTCGCCCTTTGATGGACGCCCGATGATAGCCATGCCCAAGTCGCAAGTGTTCGAGTCCAAGCACCCGTACGCCAACTCGATCTCCGAGTACATGGCCGTGACGTTCAAGGGCGCGAGTGAGCTCACAATTACATTTGACGGGCAGTCGCGCACCGAAGATGGCTGCGATTACGTCGTCTTCTTCAAAGACAAGACGCTCACGGAGCGTTGGGGGTGCTACCAGTACACGGGTCGGGCCGGTACGGAGAATTGGCCCGGCTGTGGCGGCCGTCCGTCGCTCGTGATTCCGGCCGAGGGCTTTACGCTGCTGTGGTGTACCGACTCGAGCAACGTCGATTGGGGCTGGAAGTTTGTCGTGAAAGCCACCTTCCCGAGCGTGACACCATTGGCCCTGACGCCGGACGCGCTTAACCAGCGGTCGTACCACGTGACCGAGATGCTCTACGAGCGCATGCGACCGACGCCGGTGCCGGTGGCCAGTGCGTTTGACGGATTTGCACGCGCGACGGCTCCACTGCCGTCGCTGCAACGGTATCTGAGCTACATACCACCGACGGCTCCGTTGTCGACGCCAACACCAACGCCCGACGCACGCTACCGCGTCCAGCCGTTTGAAAACGTAGCCATCCACACCGATTGCAACGACGAATCCGACATCGTCGACGTCGTAACGCCGATGACGACGGTGCACGTTGCGGACGCGCGTGGCGACTGGTGCCTCGTCGAGACACCGTCGGGCGACCGGGGGTGGTGCCAATGGCGTCGTGGGACCGGTGGATGCTACGTCCGCTGGCGCGTCCGTGGACGCACATTGATGAAGACACGGTCGTCGTCGGCGTCGACGACAAGGCAGTGATGGCATCCGATGTCGACGAGTCGAACGACGAGCAAGACGAGCTCGCCAACTTCACATCGCATTTTACCATCGAAGAGATCAAGGGCCAAAGCCACCGATTGCATTTGCTCGCGATCGAGACGGCCAACGCCCAAGCCATCCAGGTCGCCCGAGCGACATTACTCTCGCTTTTCCAGCGGCCCGATTTCGACCTCGCGACCTTGGGGGCATCCAGTGGTACCTTCTTAGAGCTTCTCGTTGTCTTATTGAACGAGCCGACCACGTCGCTGGACGCCAAAGCCGCCTTGCGACAGCGCCTTGCCGAGTTTCTCGCGCTGCCGACGGCGGGCCTCGCATTCCTGACCAAGGTCGTCGACTTGTATGTGCACACGCAGAACCAAATGCGAGAGGCGCTGCCGAGGGGCCGAGCGATCGTGCGCACGCTCGAGAGCTCGCATCCGTATCTGGACAACACGGACGCGTACTGGAAGGTCGAGATTCCCGGCGCGACCCAGATCCAGATTGTGTTTGACGCGCGCAGCAAGACGGAAGCGGGTTGTGACTACGTCTGTTTTTACAATGCGTCGGATCGAAGCATAGTCTACGGCGACACCCAGTACTCGGGTCGGTCGGGGACCGAGAATTGGCCTGGCGTCGGCAATCGGCCGCCGCTTCTTATCGACGCCGACCGCTTCGAGGTGTACTTTCATTCGGACGCGAGTGGGAACGACTGGGGCTTTGCCTTTACGGCCTACGGTCTCTTGGGGCCCGAGATGCCACCAACACCAGCATGCGCACCGCGCTCGGACGTCGCGCTCTGGCTCCTCGAGGCGCTCTGTGCCGTGCCGCAAAAGCCGACGCCGGTGCTCGAAGCCCTATACGCACCGTCCGTCCTCGACGCGTGGTCGACGTCGCTCACGTCCATGCCCCAGTCGGCCAAAGTGTCGACGCTTCGTATGCTGTCGGCCGTGGCGTTGGACGCCGCGTCCTGGCGACATGTCGCCACGCAACGCACTGCGCTCTTGAAGCTCTTGGACCTCGTCAAGAAGCGCATGCTCGCGCAGCATCGGGCTGAAGAACGCTCGGATGTCAAGTCGGTGTACCTGCAGAGCTTGGTGCAAACGGCGCTCGCACTCGATCATGCGATCGAGACCCGTGGGTTCCCGACACCCGCGTCCGTCTTGCCGGCGCCCGTCGAGCTTGTGTGTACGAACGTTGACACGCTCGTCGAGGTGGCTCCCGACCTGGTCTGGGCCCGCGGCAGGACCCATCACATCACGGTGCTCCTGCGGCTGTGCACCGCGGGCATGACCATCGGTGTCAAAAGCACCACCCGCGAGCCGCCATGGAGCTTTGTGTGGTCCTCGTCCAAGACGGTAAACGCTCAAGCCCTCGGTGTGCTGCTGCAAGACGGCGATACACTGACACTCGAAGCCGACTTAAGCCGAGGCGAACTGTCTTTGCGCAAAAACCGAGCACTCGTCGGCTCCGCACCAGTGCCGCCGGACGTCGGCGACCTCGTACCCGTCGTCGCGTTCGGTTCCATCAACGACGCCGTCGTCGTGTCGTCCGAGTGGACGCCGCCGATGCGCCACGACCCGACGTGGTACACCAAGCTCATGGAGAGCAAGGCGATGCTGCTGGCCGAGACGAGCCAACGTCCAACGGCGGTGACGCTGGAGAGCATGCACCCGCTGCCCGACGATGTGGCAACCAAGACAGTGCATCTACCCGGCGCGACGAAACTAGAAGTGCGCTTTGACCGACACACGCAAATGGGCTCCCAGGATACACTTACGCTCACCACACGGTCGCAAACGGTCGTGCTCACAGGTCTCGACGGACAGCTCGACCCGGACGCATCTGCGTTTGGCCCAATGCCAATGACACCGCAACTCGCCTTGTCGCCGGGCGACGTCGTCGTGCGCGGTGACGATTGGATCTACGGCCAAGAAGATGGCGGGGCGGGGGCCACGGGCGACGTTGTCGAGCTCTGCAGCTGGAAGCAGCGCGCAGGCACTGGCGTCAAGGTCCGCTGGCGCTCCACCAACACCGTCGCGCTCTATCGGTACGGCTACAACGGCCATTACGACGTGTACCTCGTGACGGCGCGTCAGTCATCGGTGCTGTGGCTCGACGGCGACAACGTCACACTCACCGCGACGCCGTACCAGGCGTCCGTGCAAAAGGATCACGAGTTCAAGGGGAGCTTGGACTTTGGCCAATCGACGGTCGTGTCCTTGCCGGTGACGCCCACGTTGCGCTTGCGCGACGACTTTAGTCTGCAGTTTTGGCTCCGCTTGAGCGGCGATCTCTCGACCAAAGAGAGCAAGCGGCCGCCGCAGACGATTTTGGTTGCCGGTGGCATCGACGACGACGACAATGCATGCTTCCACATGAGCGCGACATCGGACTTAAAGATTCGACTTCTCTTCAAGAGCGGCGGCTTCCTCGACAGCATGCTCTCCGAGGCTCTTTCGCCCAATGCGTGGGTGCTGCTATCTATCGTCGGCAGTGGCTCCGACGTCTCGCTCTACAAGAACGGCGAAAAGTGGACGTCCCATACCTTCTACGGGCGCACGGCGTACGCAACGCCCTTTCATACGGTCTTCTTGGGCTCGTCGTTGGCTGCGACCCGCCCCGGTTTTAAGCAGTACAATGGACTCCACGGCCAGCTCCACGATGTCAAGATGTGGGACGCACCGTTGACGCCCAGCGACGTCCGGCGCGAGTTTTTGGACAAATGCGCGGTCTTGCCGAGTGGGTTGCCCCCGGCGCCGCCCCTGTGCCACTGGACCACCATCAACAAAACAGGTCGCGACCTCTGTACGCTCAAAGCGTCTATCGCGATTCAGCGAGGCAAGGTCTATTACGAGGTCGCACTGCTCTCGGGCGGCTCGGTGCTCGTGGGATGGGCCTCACCGCAGTGCACGCCCCGACACAAGAGCTCGGTTCTCGGCGACACTGGCGATGCATATGCGATCGACCTCCACAAGCAGTACATGTGGCACGACGGCCCGTTACCGTTCAACGCGCCGCTCGAGACGTCGGTCAAAGCGGGGGACGTCGTCGGCTGTCTTCTCGACTGCGACGCGGGCACGATGGCGTTTACACTCAACGGCCATCGCGTCGGCGACACGTTTGGCGCGCCGACAGCGCTGCCACAGGCGGCCAACAAACGCGTGGCGGCGCTCCGGGTCGCACCAATCTTGCGCGACCCGAGCACCCCGCGGAGCATGAGCGCGCGCGAGGCCAGAATCGCAGAGCTGCTCGCCATGGGCTGCTCGCGCCACAAGGCCATTGAGGCGCTGCAGCGCAACGACCAAGACGTGGCATCGGCGCTCGAGTGGCTGTTGCACAACCCCGATATGGTTGTGCCGTTGGGCCCGCACGTTCGCCTCGTCGAAGAAGCGGTCCCGAGCGCCAACCGATGGCAAGACCAAGGCGGCTTGAGCCCTGCCGTGGCCTTGAGCCCACTCGGTGCGCAAGGGGTCGCGTGGAACCTCGGGCAACGGCCGTTCCAGTACCTCCCCGACGGCTACGTCGGTGTTGTCACGGGAGCAACCGACAACGCGGCGCCAACAGCACCTCTTGTCGTCTACGACTGGGCGGAAGACGGGTGGGAGCCGATTCAGGTTCGGCACAAGCTGCTCGACCTATCGCCTCGGCTGTTGCACCGGTGGCGACTGGACGAAGGCCACGGCACGGAGCTTCGCGATGCGATGACGTCGACGACCGGAGTCTTGGTGTCGACGGCGTCGTTGCGGCCCTGGAAACCGTGGCTCTTCTCGCCCTTGTACCAGCAAACACTTGGCGCGTGGGGGTATAAAGTGACCATCTATGGGCACTACTACGCCGAGAGCGCGCCCACGACGCGATTTGTGTGTCCGAGCTCCCTCGAGTACCCGCGCTTCCACAAGCACAACGTGCAGCTGGTCGAGTTTGCCAACGCCAAGTTTCTGCAACGGCAGCTCGACGTGGCCCACGGCCTCCGCGTGCCGTGGTCGGAGATTGCGCCGCACGACGAAGAGCTGGTGCGCTGGCCGCTCTTGTGCGAAGTCGCGTACGGTCGATTGGCGGCACCGGGCGCAAGCGACGACAATGCGCTGTGTGCCAACCACGACCGCCTCGCGGCACGCTTCAGCTACCTCCAGCAGTTCAACATTGCGATGCACCGCCTCTTGCCGTGGGTTACGCTCGAGGCCGACGCACCCGTGGGTAGTCTGACCGACATGCTCGGGCGCTGCCGAGGGCTCCTCTTCCATAAGCTCAAAAAGACAATGTGGGAGGCCGCGCTCCTGCGCACGCTGCGTCCGGGTGCGGCCGTCGACTTGACGCTCAACCGACCGAAGGCCATGCGGCAACGGGCGACGGGCGTGCCCGACGAGGATGCTCGGTCCGCGCTCTTCGCGCAAGCCTTTCGCCAGCTCAACGCGACTGACAACTACCATTTTCGGCGCCACAGCAACGTCTACTACGTGAAATTTCTCGGAGAAAACGCCGAGGACGCTGGCGGGCCGTATCGTGAGACGTTTTGCCAGTATGGCGCCGAGCTCCAGAGCGCGCAGCTCCCGCTGCTGCTGCGGACGCCGAACGCAGCCCACAACGTGGGCACGGGGCGTGAAAAATGGGTGCTCAACCCGACGGCGTTCGGGCGCCAGCACCGGTTGCGACGGCGCCTCCTCGAGTTTCTCGGCAAGCTCCTCGGCGCGTCGGTCCGGTCGCGCGATTACTTTGCCCTCGACTTGGCGCCGCTCGTGTGGAAGTACCTCGTGCACGAGCCCGTCGGCGTCGACGACCTCGAAGCCATCGACCGCATGCTCGTCCAGTCGCTCGCCAAGATCCGCACCATCGACGAGCTCGGCGTCACTGCCGAAATGTTTGAAGACATTGTGCTCGAGACGTTTACGACGCTCTCGATCGACAACCGCGTCGTTGAGATCACGCCCAACGGACGCCAAGTGGCCGTCACCTTTGAGAACCGGTGTCGCTTTGCCGACCTCGTCGAAGCCTATCGGCTGCACGAGTTTGATGCGGCGCTCTCGCAGCTCGAGAGTGGCCTCGGGAAGGTGCTGCCGCTGCGGTACCTCCGACTCTTTACGGCCCGCGAACTCGAGAGCATGGTGGTCGGGTCACCGGACGTCGACGTCGACTTGCTCCAGCAGTGCACCGAGTACAGCTCGTGCAGTGCGTCGGACCAGCACATTGTGTGGTTCTGGGCCGTCCTCCGCCGCTTCTCACACGACGAGCGCAGCGCGTTCTTGCGCTTTGTGTGGGGTCGGTCGCGGCTCCCGGCCGCCGCGACCGAGTTTCCGCAGTGGTTCAAACTCCAGTCGTTCACGAAAACGCCCGCCGACAACTACCTGCCCGTCGCCCACACGTGCTTTTTGCGCTCGAATTGCCGCCGTACTCGAGCGAGGAGCTCCTCGCCAAGAAGCTGCTCTACGCCATTTACAACTGCCAAGAGATTGACGCCGACGGCGACAGCGTTGCAGCCAACCAGCTCGGCTGGGACGAGTGATAGCGTCGTGTCCGAATAATACACTTGCAGGTGCGAATCAACAAACGACTAGTTGTTGAGGATCGAGAGTCAATCGCCCATGCCCACACACACTCAAGGACCATAGACGGTCGAGTGCGATTACTTGGCCTCGGACAAGAGCGAGAGCACGCTGTGCGAGAGCTGCCAGCTCGAGACGCGCGCTTCGTTCGCGGCAAAGAGGTCGCTGCGCGTGCACGGCACGTCGACGGCCGACGTCTGCGCACTCCAGCGCAGAAAGACGTGTTCCCACACCTACGAGACTTTTTCAGCCATAGAACACCGAGAGCAATTGCTGCGTACGCGGACCGACCGAAGCAGCGTCGAGAGAATCGGACGCAAGACGCCGTGGGGCATGTACGTCTCTGTGTTGGTGAGCTCGGCCCGGAAGCCGTCGAGCCACGCCCAGAGCGACGCGGTGCGCTGGGAAAGCTCCATCTTGTCGCGAGCTTGCACGTTGTTGAGGAGAAAGGTGCCGAAGCGGCACGAGTAGATCGAGTCGGCGAGGAGGCAGAGGTACCCTTCGTTGAACTCAAAGTACGCGGGATAGAGCTGCTGGAGCTGCCACACGCAGTCGAGAAACTGCATTGAGGACGAATATCAAACGTACGAATGCGACGCCAGTAGGTGTACCTGGAGAAAGATGGGTGACTCTTCGCTCGACGCTTTCTCGCCATGCGCAAGCCGCATCTGGAACGGATGCCCAAACGCCAAAAAGTCCTTCTCGATGAGCACCTGGAAGCCGTGGATCGTACGGTAATATGGGTCCAAGCACAGCTGCGCGAGCGCCGAGAGCTGCGACGTGCGGTCCCAGCCGTGACTGCAGTGCACGAGGACCGACGTTTGCTGCGTGTGCAGCAAATCCACGATGCGCAGCGTCGCCTGCAGGCACACGCGAACGTAGTGGAGCCATTTGGTGTCTTCAATGTCGCCAAACCAGCTCAAGTTGTCACACGTGAGCGAGAGCGAGAGCTGCCGCAGCTTCTTCATGCTACCCGCATGTCTTCATACAGAGCAGCCACGTTCACGACAGGAGTACCTTTCGCGCATCGTGTGGATGTTGGGGATGTTCATAAACTCGACAACGGCGTTCTTGTAGCGCAACGGCGTCTCGACGCCGTACCCTTTGGCACGGTTGGCCTACGCCCGGCGAGTAGCAATGTATCAACTTGAAACACAGGGTCGCGTACAACTGCACTCGACATGGGCCGGCAGTCGATGATGTGCACGGTCTGACGCATCGGGTTGGCGTCGCCGATCGCGGCCACGAGGTCTTCGTCGACAAGCGAGAACGCGTTGCTCATGCCCACCTACCGACTGTCCGCCTCATATGTGAAGACTCGAGGCGCACCTTGGGCTGGCTCGACCGGGTGAGCGACGCGCCAGTCTCGGGGTGGAGCCACGTCAAGGCCGGGATGCGGCCGATGGACCGAAACTGCGCGGCCTCGAGCAGCATCTATAAAAGAGGGTCACATGCCACAAGGCAAGAAGAGGAGGTACGTCGTCCGAGATGGCGGCAGGCACAATGAGTGTTTGTGGGTACGACTCGATTGTAGCGTAGCCGGCGTTGATGGTGGTGCGGCGCCAGAGGGCGGCCTTGTCGACACCGAGCCGGGCCCACTCGGCGTCGGCGTCGTAGACGTCCCAGCCGTTCGGAAGCGGGAGGCAGTCGTCGAGCGTGCGCTCGTCGAGGGACGTGCCATCGTCGATTTTGCGCGCGGAAGGCGGTGGGCAAACGCAAAGAGGTACGAGACGTCGTCGGGGAAAGCGTACATGAGGAGGATCTCATGAACCTTCTGGAGCACCGCGGCTTTCTCCGGGAACGTCAAGTGGAAGCGGCGGTGGTCCTTGGTCGTGATCTTGATCATGCTCGCCTTGTCGACCTTCTCGACGCGCGTGATGGCGCCGAGCGGGATCGTGCAGTACTCGTGCACGCGCCGGAGGCTGCGGAAGCGCCGCAAGATGCTTTGGAACGCGGTGGCATCTTCGTCGCCGCTGGACATGGACGGGTGGTAGTAAAACTGGAGGCGGTACGTCGTCATCATGAGGCGACCGGGCAGCGAGTACTCGGTCTGGTCGCGCGGCTGGTCGTCGTCGACGACGGGCGACGTGGTCGTCGCGTCCGGCTCGGCCATGGTGCGCGCAACGACTTGGTCCTTGAGCAGGTTGAACGCGGTGTTGAAGCGCGACTTCTTCTCGGCCGTGAGCACCGCGGCCTTGGCAGGCGGCTTGGCCGGCGGCTTGCTCGTCGAAGCGCCCGCGAACGCGAACGCAAAGTCGCAGCGGATCTCGGCCATGACCTCGCGCTCGCCAAAGAGCTTGGCCATTGGCAGCGCCGCCATGTCTACGACGCTCGACCGCTGCTGCAGCACCGGGCTTGACCGGCTGCTCATGCTCCGTCGAAAAAGAATCCCAAGATCTGATTTTTTAGACAGATTTAAAACAATCTTGCATATCGTATGCAAAACGAAATATTTTAATCCTCGTCGTCCATATGGCCTCTCGTCGATGCGATCCAGCCGCCCGAGGTCGACACCGTCGCGGGCGCCGACAACGACGGCCATGGGACTGCGCAGACCATGGCGATCAGCGCGCAGCTCATGCAGCTGCCATGGGCATAGGTGCGCGGCTCGCCAACGACCATATTAACAGCGACCATGGCCGGCCATATCGCGCTGTTGGTCCTCGGCCCTCCGTCGTCGCCGCTGAGCGGGCGCGATCGACGCACTGGTTCCCACTTCCCACCGCTGTACTGCAGGAAGCGCTCGCAGGAAGCACGTCAATGGTGTGCGTGGCCATTGGCGACGACGCTATAATACATGCAGCACGACTCGAGCCACGACGTCGTTGGTAGACATCGATGCAAACGCGATGCCACATACGGTCCCCGGTCGTCCATGATGATTCTGTCAGCGAGTAATGAACGCATCGAGTCCATGGCAGCGAAATCAAATCACTCGTTGAACGAACGTTCTCAGACGTCGTCGACCTGAGCAGTCGTCCCTGGGGATCAGCAAGGACAAGCGGGATGGGTCCGTCGTCTCGGATTCTCGGATCGTCATTACCGATTTCGCCACGCACTTGAAACATGTTCAAAGCAGCTCTGATCGCCTTGATTCTCGGCGCCGTCGTGGCGGTGCCGGCGCCCTTTGGCACGCTCCTCGGCGTCACGCACGGCAACACGAGCGTCTACTCGTGCAACCACCCGACCGAAGACAAGTCCAACTACTACCCGCCAGGCACGGACGAGACCAACGGCACGTACACGGGCCTCCGCTGGCAGTGCGTCGAGCTCGCGCGCCGGTACCTCTTCCTCAACCACCAGCTCCTTTTCGCGTCGGTCGACGGCGCGGTCGACATTTTCAACCTCTCGACCATCACGGACGTCGGGCGCAACGTCTCGGTGCCGTTCACCGCGCACGCCCAGGGATCGGCGACGCCGCCCGTGCGCGGGTCCCTCCTCATCTACAAGAACGTGGGCTACTACGCACCGTGGGGCCACGTCGCCGTCGTCGTCGACGTGCACACGAGTCATATTGACATTGCCGAGCAAAACGTGGACGACAGCGTGTGGCCGCCGGGCCAAGCGTACTCGCGTCGGCTCAACGTGACGCGGTCGAGCGCGTCGTTTACCGTCGACAAGCTCTACGACGACGAGGTCGTGCTGGGGTGGATGACGACCCCGTTGCACCCGGCGTGCTAATTGCAACAAAACGACACTCATGGTCGCTGCACGTACGTGGGAGGTAGGTTGAAACATTATATTGCAATAATGGAACGACGTACTATGCCATGCGCGTGTTGGAGTAGACCACGGAGACCACGTACGCAACGCATTTTTGTACTTGATTTTTGTATGGCCATCCCGTCAACCCCCTCTTGATTAACATGTAAAGAATTGATAAAAGTGAATCAAAGAACGAAGCAGGGTCCGCAGTGTTGTACTTTGAGGCCCGTAAGTGCTACATAACGTTAACTTCACTCACTGTCAATCCAGGTCGAGGTGGCAGATGAAATCTGAACGATCCCAATGTGCTGACAACTTTGTGGCTTATATCATTTCGTGTCGTACCCAATCATGTTAAAGTGTAAATGATAGATGATTTCAATTACCAAGAGCGCATAGTACCACGGAATTGGCCGCGCCATCCCTACCGGTATTAGGTCGGTCGTTCTATTGAGCCAAGCGGCGTGTTGAACCAGCACGTGGAAAATGGCGCCAAAAAATGGCGCACCAGCAGCCGCCTACCTTGCAGTTCGGCGCATCCGGATGCGACGGCCGGATTCTCGATTCTGGTTCACCAATCCGCGGCCTGAACGAGTGAAAGCGCTTGTCGCGTTTCTTACCCGCATGTCGCTTCTTCGTGTCATCCAATCACGTGTCGCGATGCTCACGTTGGCGTCGTGGATTGGCTACAAGGTGCGGATTCTTGCCCAATGGTGGAGAATGTCGGTGCGTTCGGAGCGTGTTTTGGCCAATCGCTGGCACCCGTGTCCTCTCGTCAAGCCTCACTTTGCAATTTGCTCCCAAGAGCTCCAGTAGGCCGTGTACAACGCTTAACCTAACTTTAAAGATGGTCCCATTACCCCATGCCATTACCCGATGATGTGCCCGCGCAACGGCAAGCAACTTCAGCATCGACAACATCGGTGAAAGCGACCGTCGGGTTGGCCACCAAACACCAAGTAGACGGTCATTGTCCACGCCCATCGCCCGGGTGCGCGTGAGCTCGTTGTTTTCGCTCGAAAACCGCTTGCACGCCCACTCGGTCGCCCGGGGTGCTCTCGGCCGTCCGCTTTGTTCCCATGGCCCACGCGCTATCAACCAACTTGATGCCGGTGGCTCCCGCGCGTGTTGGCCGAGTGTCGTTCTCTAGTTGGCTGCAGGCGCCGTTTGCTGTCTCTCGCAGCGTCTCATTGTGTGTCGGCGGTCGGTGGTTGTGCCTTTTGTGCTTGTCGTCAACGCCTCGCGGCCGACTCGATGCTACGTCGTTGGTATCTCGGGCGGTGCCCAACAGCAGCCTCCAAAGCGGCTCTTCTTGAACGTCTTCATCGACGATACGATCGCGGCGTCTCGGCGAGACGGCAAGCGGTGCAGCTGACCGCAGTGCTGGCTTAGTTGTCACAGAGTCCAAGCACTTGTATCGTTTCCCGTTCTTCGCGTCTGTCTTCGCGTGGTGGTGACTCCGGTGTTCAAGGCTCGGTAGTCCAGGTGGCGGCGTTTTTGTGCTCAAGGCTCGGCAATCCAGGTGCTCCGGGCTCGGCGGTCAAGGTGCTCAAGACTCGGCTTTCAAGGTGCTCATGGCCCGGTTGTCCCAGTGTTCAACGCTCGAATCGAAGTTTCAGGCGGCGGCGGTCATGGTGTTCAAGGCGTGGTGTCCAAGACTCGGCGGTCCAGGCGGCGGCAGTCCAGGTGCTCAAGGATCGATTGTTCCAGTCGTCAAGGCTCGGTATGAAGGTTCAGGCGGCGGTGGTCAAGGCGTGGTGTCCAAGACTCGGCGGTCCAGGCGGCGGCAGTCCAGGTGCTCGAGGCTCGGCGGTATACATTTATGCGGCGGCGGTGTGATGGTGCTCAAGGCTCGGTTGTCCCGGTCGTCAAGGCTCGGTATGAAGGTTCAGGCGGCGGCGGTCAAGGTTCAGGTGGCGGCGGTCAAGTTGTCCAAGGTTCGGCGGTCCAAGGCTCGGCGCTCAAGGCTCAGTGGTCCTGGTATGCAAGGCAAGGTGGCGAAGGCTCTATTATTATTCAGATTCTCAGGCGGCGGCAGTGAAGGTGGCCATGGCTCCGTGGTCCAAGCTGTGCAGTCTCGGTGTCGAAGATTTGGCGTGTCGAAGTTGCACAGGCCCGGTCTGGGTGAGGTTTGCAGTCTGTGAACTCGTCAACGTGTGTGCTTACTCGGTTGTTTCTTGTCGTTGTATCTCGGTCGTCTGGCGGGTCGTCTTATGTCACGGTATCTCGGTCCTTCAAGATGTGGCCACTTGGTCGATGGCAGTCGGTCGAAGTCAAGTGTGCTCGCTAAATTGCAAGTCCGGTCAAGGTGTGGTGTGGCTTGGTGTCGTGGTATCTTGTCTGGTGTCGTCTATTATTTTGGTAGCTCATGGGTTGCGGTCGCTCAACGCGTGGTCTATGGTGTGATCTGGTGTCGTGGTATCTCGGTCGTCTGGTGTCGTGGTATCTCGGTCGTCTGGTGTCGTGGTTTCTAGATTGTTTGATGTCGTGGTTCGTGGTATCTCGGTCGTCTGATGCCGTGGTATTTCGGCCGTCTGGTGTCGTGGTGTCTCGGTCGTCTGGTGTTGCGGTGTCTCCGTCGTTGAGTGCCGTTGTCTGTGGTATCGTTTTAGTGTGTCAAATCTCGGTTGTTTATGGGTAGCAGTAGTTCGAAGCGTGGTCGATGGCGTCGCGGTGTTTTGGTCGCTGGTTGCCGGTGGGGTCGTCTGGTGTCGTGGCAGGGTGGTCGTGGTAACTCGGTCGAATTGTGGCGTCGCTGTGGTGTCGGTCGTTGCCGTGGTTTGGGCGGTCGGTCGAGATCAAGGTCTTGCCCATTAACGCAATGTGTCTATAATCGAGCGTTTGTTGTGTCGTGAACATTGAAATTGCGATCATTTACTAAGTAGACACATTGGTCGGTCTTTGCTAGCTACGTACGCGGGAGAAACAACTTGAATGGTGCCGCATAATTCTTGGCGTAATGCGCATGCGACTCCATCGATTAGGGGATTCGTTGTCTGTCCAGCGCACCGAAACATTGTACCGCGTCACGATTACCAGGCGACGTCGCACGTCAATCGCGTCGGCGCTGCGTTGCCGAAAGACGATGCCAGAAGCTATCTGTCATTTTGCAGCGCTGTCCATACCGGGCGCCAACGTCGCAACACAGCGCTGCTACCTCGAGTCGATGCGAACGCTGCCTGCTTTGCCTTTGTTTGAACGAGTGTTGTGTGATTTCCATCACTTTACATTTTCGCGGACGCATCTTTCCTTCGCAGTCACTATAAGCTGCGTGTTTTTTAGCGCCGGGCGACACGGAGTTCATGCTCCCGGACGGGCGTCGCGGCTTCGATGGCCAGCGAGCGACTCGGACGACGTGGGCCGAGCGACCCACGAAAAACCTGGTGTCGCAGGATCGGCCGTGATCTTGACCGAGCGTCTTCCAACCGCAAGCCTCACGGTCGACAGCTTGCGAGCTATACAATCTGGTACTGTATATTGCTCTAGGCGACCTACCCGACCACGAGGCGTCAGTCGTATGCGTCGTCCTCTGCCAGCGTGGCTCCACGTGCTGCCACGTACATTTTTCGTTTTTATATTATTATTGCTACACACATACAAATACGCCGTATATTTGAAATATCTGTATAGTAATACGAGTCGAATTGAATGCCCGCGGACGCGGTTTGATTGGCGGTACAGAGCCAATGGAACGCAGGACTGCCAAAGCACTGGCCGCCAACCCATAGCGCAATCTGCATCATCGCCATGTCATCGCCCGAGACGACCTCGAAGCGCACGCGCTCGGACGAGCCCGAGTCGACGGCGAAGAAGACCAAGATCTCGCGCACATATGAGGACCTCGTGGCCCTCAGCAAGGCCGACCCGCGCTTCGCCGAGCGCTTTGAGGGCCGGCCGAAGAGCTGGGTCTCGACCGCGACCATGAAGAAGAGCTCCAAGGCGCAGTACAAGCGCGTCGTCGCGCTCGATTGCGAAATGTGCGTGACGATAAGCTCGAGGAGAGACGACCGCGACTCGAAGGCCTTGGTGCGCGTGACGCTCATCGACGGCGAGGACCCGGATGTGATTCTCGTCGACCTCATCGTGCACCAGCCGCCGGTGGGCCGCATCATCATTGACTACAAGACCAACGTCCATGGCCTCACGGGCGAGCTCATTTACAGCTCCAAGATTGACGTGGCCCGCGCGCGCAAAGAAGTGCTCAAGTACATGGGCCCCGACACGATCCTCGTCGGCCACAGTGTCGACGGCGATTTGGCGAGTCTGCTAATCAGTCACACCAACGTCATTGACACGGCGCTCATCTACAAGCGCATCGACGTGCCCGAGCTGAGGAGTACGCCGGGCCTTCGCGACCTCACGCAGCAGCTGCTCAAAATCGAGATGCCGCCGATCCACGACTCGTTCTTGGACGCCAAGATGACGATGCTCGCCGCCACGTATGCGCTCACAAACCCGGTCGGCGAAGTGATCGCGTACGAAGCGCCCACATCGAAATGGGGGCCGCCGACGCCGGTGCCCATGGCTGTCGGAAAGCCAGCCGCTGCCCCGGTGACGATGCCGCCGTCCGTCAAGACGATCACGTCGCCGCCGTCCGTCGCGGCGACCACGTCGGCCACGCCCAGCGCCGTTGTGGCACTCCCGCGCCCGAGCGACAACGACGGCCTGGCC
>NW_012156563.1:42336-42956 GCF_000151545.1 Saprolegnia parasitica CBS 223.65
ACATCCCGAAGGGCGTCTTCAGCCAAGACATTCAAAACTACGTGACGACAACGACATCGGTCGTGCCTGACATGGTTGAAAACGTTGTCTTCAAGTCGCAGTGGGGTTCGAGCTCCGTGATCTTTCCGTCGGCGGCGCATGCCGACCTCGCCTTCGCGATGCTGACAGGCGTCGAGTCGCGGGACCCTCTGGACCGCGTCGTCAAGGCGGTCGAGATCACCAACAAGACTGGCACCGTCTTCAAGAAGATCAAGATCATGACGGCCAAGAGATAAAACTATTCATATGACTACCAGTCGATTCTGCTTTGCACCCTTTTGTCCCCTCGTGCCATTCGAAGCCAAACGAGCCGAGAAGAGTCCTGCGTGTGATGATGGGCAACGGGTGCCAGCGCAACACCATCCCACACCACGCTGCACGAGAGTCCATTTATCGATGCGCCGCCACACTTTCGTACGTGCAACGGAATATTAGTACATCCCGTAGGTTTACGAATATTTCCGGCAATCTGCATCGGCGCCTCAAGCCCCAGCGCAACTTTTTGTTCCGCAAATCGGAGATGTGTTACATGCAAGGCAGTGGTTTGACTTGGTTTTTTGTATGGGGATGCGCGGCCATCT
>NW_012156563.1:43056-45217 GCF_000151545.1 Saprolegnia parasitica CBS 223.65
CGTACGTACACATCCATGCAGTCCAAAAGACTTTTTCACCTCATTGACTACTAGTATTGGTGTTAGCGTTAGACAAGGGTCTACGGTCGAAAAGTTGGAACGCTTCGAAGACCATGATGCAATTCATAACACCTGACAAATGGTCGTGTCGATGAGATGAGCTACATTACGTTTTATGACATTATGCTGAAGCCCAAGTGAGAGTAGCACTACTAACATGCACACTATTGTATATTCTCCATTTCTCTTGTATCGCCGCGCTACTTGTCAAGTCCTATTGCCTCTTTTCCCGTCGCGCTTCAGCGTGCCTACGATATCATTTTATAGAGTACATGTATATTAGTTTATAGAGGTGTTCGCCCATGTTTCGCAAAAGCTTGGGTTATATAGTAGCCCGCAGCTTAACCCGACAATTTTAGTCAAAGTGGACAAATTTGGTCGGAAATTTTTCAATACGTAAAATCCTCCCTAGCGTCGTTTTGACACCGCAGAGAGCTGAAGAACGCACAAGAGAAGAAAATAGGGCAAATATACGTCGGTTTTTAGGCTGTAAATTCGGCCTCCATGCGTTCCATGAGGCACTCCGATGGAATGGAGCGATGGAATTTGTACTTCTTGACGGCAAACTCTGCGAGATGCGGTGGAAGCCCAGCTGCGTACACCTGCATGTAGCGATGGCAACGCCGTTCGAAGCGCTGAACATGCTGCAGAGGGACTTGAGCGAGAGCCGCTGGAACCGTTTCGTGAAGGCTCTTGAACGTGTAGTCGCAGTGTTGGCGGCAGTAGACCTTGGCGCTTCCCCAATAATTCTCGATCGGGTTGAACTCGGGATGGAACTTGAGGAGGAGGTCCATGATGTGACCGCTACCTTCAAAGACCTCCTTAAGCATCGACTTCTGAGCGGCAAAGTCGGGTTGGTGGTCGAGCAAGTTGACCGCGCAGCAAGAATACGGTTCTTCGGTCGCACAGGGCGTCTTCCTGCAATGCCCGCGAATCGTCTCGGAAGGGCCGAGTATCTCGCGCTCGCGGAGGATCGTGAGAAGGCCTTTGGGCGTCCCGTTTTGCCCCACGCATCGAGCTCGCTCCATAGATCAATATCGTCATCGTTATCCATGTCGACTTCATACACATGCGGTTCTTCCTAATGGAATTCGTCAGTTGGTACCAAAGGGTGGATCAAAGGACGTACGAGAACCATTAGGCAAGGTTCGTGGGCGCGGTCGCCTTCTTCTTCGCTGCTGTTGCTCGCTTCGGAGTCCAGTTCGATGACGCCGCCTAGCGCAAGTGCTTGACGCTTGGCCTCACGAGCCGCCCTGGCGCGATCCAGCTGCAAAGCGCGCTTGTTCCCGCGCCCTATTGCCGAGTGCTGCTCCCACGAATAATTATGACCCGGGGTACATGATCCGGATAGTGTCTTTTCATCCGGATAATGGGTCGGGCGACCCGGTGTACGCACCGTGAGGGTGGACATATTTGAGCCTCCGCCTCTGTAAATGGCCTCACTTCGAGTTTCAAATTCTCCACAACTAAACATGCTACGAAGAAGATCAAACTGTCAAGGTGTTCCTCTTCGTCTTGGCTATCGATTTACAGTGCGTTTGGCATGCATAACAGCTTTGCGTTCAATATTTTGACCGCCAAAAAAGGTCGTCGATCTCTGTCGGTTTAAGGTGCGGGCTACTGTATACATAAAGCGGCTCATTTGTCTCTACAAAATCGTCTAGGTGGTCGAACGCGACAAAGGAAAGCTCAGAGAAAACTTCGCCTCGTCGGCGAGGCAGGACGCGTAAAATCCTCGTCCAGGTCAAGGTACGCGGACCCCTCAATGTCCGACGTCATCGAGAACGTATCATCAAAGGCCGAGAGGTCCTTGGCGGGTGCGTGGAGGTAGCCAAAATGCACAAGCGGAGCTGCCATCGCCGTGCAGAGCGCCGTTGTCCAAAGCAGAATAACGCCGCCGCCGAAGAGATTCGCGGCCAGTAGCTTGGCGCCAAGTGCATCCTCACACGATTCCCAGAGACCACAACCGGTGCGGTTGGTCTCGGCCGTCGATAGCAAAGTGGCCCAGCTACAATCGAAGGCAGCGTCGAGTCGCGTCGACGTCACGCAGAGGCTCGCCATCAAGAGGCCGTAGAGTCCGTTGCCAAGGTGCACGACGACG